>NW_028080952.1:0-156609 GCF_014824575.4 Sturnira hondurensis | reverse complement strand
CCCCATAGAAAACAGAAAATAGTCTTTAAAATGCAAGAACCAATGTAAGTTATATATTCATTTGACATAATTGAATCAATGTACAAGGAAAGAATCAATTTTACTTTGATGAGTACATGCTTCTTGAAATAGCTATATGTGGTTAGCAACTTAGGATGATATACCATTCTTTTTTTAGTCACACCATGTATTCTAAATTTGGCATTGTATAATGTTTGTTTAATCCTATTTCAATAGAAATTTATTTGCTTTAAAGTTTGAACAATTGAAATACAAATGTACAATATTTAATCATAGTGCCAAGGCTTTATATAAAATTATATATCTTATCCAGGAAAACCTACGTGACTAAATTTGAGAAGGAAAAAGAGGAGAGGAAGTGAGTGTAAGGGCATTTTTTTTACTGTACCCAACATAGCAGTAGTAAAAATATGAAGTTAATGGAAAAAGAGATTTTTTTTTATTCATTGAAAGTAGTGGAAAGTGATAAAATAATGAAAAGTGAGATGGTAAACATGTTATTTAGACCTGTTTTAGTGTGGTGTGGTGAACCTCATGGGAAATTCTAGTTCTCACAGGTAGAATCACACTGTTCATCTGATTACAATATCTCCAAGCCCTAGGGGTTTCTTGGCAGCAGGTTAATTCTGGGCTCCCTACAGAAGACCCGGATCAGGAGCCACCTACATATGTCCTTGGCTGGGCAGAGGGTGGAAAGGCTCCTCTCACTTTGCACTTTGACAGGAGGCAGGTATGATGCTAGGGCCAGAAATAGCAGACCAAATAGGAATGGGTGAGAGCTAAACTGGATGGGAAAAGATAAACCAGAGGGAAGGATGGGGAGTGAGAAGCAGGTACTTGGAGGCAAAAGACTGTAAATCAGAGTAGAAGTGTAGAGATACTGGGAAGAGAGATGCAGAGTGAAAGGATTAAGCTGAAGGTTATGAGAATTAGTGGGAGATGAGTAAGAAGTTTGCAAACAAACATTTCTTTCCAGGAGAAAAGGTCAAAGCCAGTTAAGTCAAGAAAGGCAAGTATATTGTTGTGATTGTGTTACCCAAATTTGACATTTATTATATATTTTATTGTTTCACTCAGCTTTTAAATTTGGCAGGTTTCTATTACTCTATTTTCTAGAAAACATGCTTTTTGAGTTCTTTCCCTTGAAATTAGCTCCATCTTTTTACAAGATCCTCATAGTCTGAGCTTTCTAATAGGTTTTTTTAATAGAACCCATTTATATTTAGAAAGGACTTTACATACCTCTTCACATTTGACCATTGAAGAAACAACTAGAAATAGGTATATCAGAGATATTTTCAAAGTCTAAGGTTTACAGATGAGGAGTCTTAAGTGGGAACGGGTCTACCAAGGTCCTGCCTGCTGTCAATGTTTATAGCCAGGACTTTTAGCTTCATCTACAAAGCTAGAATAATACATCCCAACGTCCATTATTTCCTTCATGACTGAAACCTCTGTACACAGAAATCTATTTAGTGTTATTGTTCTCAGCTCCTTCACAGACTGTCAAGGAGTCTGTCAAAAACCACAGAGTGTCATCAGGCAAAAACAGACGCACAGTCTTATTTAGTGCAAAGGCAGCAGCACTGGTGTTTGGGTCTTGGCCTGGTAAGGTATGTATGGCATGCTGCACTTCTGATTTTGTCTACAGATAGCTTTTGTACTCTGTAAGTAGTTAAGATTGATGTAGTGTTTTGTATCATTATTTTGGGGGGGCTCCAGACACTATAGTTTTTATTTAATCTGCTCTTTACAACTATTCTGCAAGTTAGCATCAGCATCTTTTGAATGAAGAAAGTGAGACTGTAAAGAATTAAATCAGTTTCCCAAATTTACATAATTAGTAAATACTGAATTTGTTTCTTTTAATTGACTTTATTGGGATGACCTTGGCTAATAAAATCACATATGTTTCAGGTGTACAATTTTACAGTGCATGATCTGTGTTTTATATTATGTATTCACCACCTCAAGTCAAGTCTCCTTCCATCACATTTACCTGCCTTTACCTCTTCTGTCTCCCTACCCCGCCTTCCCTCTGGTAATCACCATACTGTGTCCATGAATCTCTCTTCATTTTATTTGCTAAATCCTTTCACTCTCCTCACCAAGCCCCCAAACCCTCCCCTCTGACAGCTGTCCATCTGTTCTCTGTATCCACGAGTCTGTCTTTACTTTGTTAGTTTGTTTTGTTCATTAGATACTAGTATAAGTGAAATTATATGGAGTTACCTCAAAAATTCAAAATGGAATTGCCTTATGAATCAGGAATTGCCTTATGAATCAGAAACCCACCTCTACCCAGTCCCATCCCAAGCCAATCCCCCTATTGTTGTCCATCCCCGTGGATTGCAAACACAAACTTTGGTTATACCAATCAGTTTTACAGTTTTGTGGGCTATTGAAGTAAATGTTTATTTTTATAAAGTTTCCTCAATGGCTAATTTTTGTGAACAGGAATAGCTATTAATTTGGGATATTGTTTTTCTGTCTGGTCACTTTTGTGGAGTCTATTTTAAGAGTCTGCAATCGATTCTCTTGAATTTTTCAAGTAAAAAGTCAATTAAAGTAAAAAAATAACATTTTTGTAAAAGTAACACTATCTCCTTTTACTTGGTTTTCTTTTTTCATTTACTGACACTGTTCTATAAATTGTTGAGTAATAGTGGCAATAGTAGGTATTCTTACCTTGTCACTGATTTTAATAGAAATTCTTTTAATAGGTTACCAGTAAATATGTTTGCTCCACATTTTTGGAAGATAGCTTTTATTTAGGAATTAATTTTCTTTCTAAATATTAAAAATTTGACTATGAATCACCATTACATTTTCTGACTTTTTACCTTTCCTGATTAAAATACATCTTTTTAAATCTAGTAATATAGTCATACCATTGATAGATTTCTTAGGTTGAATATTTTTTCATTCATAAGATAGTCTACTGTGTCAAAGTGCAATACTCTTTAAGAGCACAGTTACATCTGACTTGCTGAAATGTTATTTGTAATGTTTACATATGCCATCAATAACTAACTAGATGAATAACTTCTCATCTTTTTATGTTTTTATATGCTCTAAAATAGCATTTCTCAACTTCAGCCCTATTGACATTTTGGGCTGAATTATTTTTTGTTGTTTTGTGCATTGTAGGATGCAAGTATCCCTGGTGTCTACACAGTAGATGCCAATAGAGTTTCCTCTTGAGTTGTGACAACATAAACTCTTCAGGTATTGCCTTGGGCAGTGGAGGGATATTCCCTCTTTCTGCTATACTATAATTTGTAAAAGATAGAAATACTGTGTATTTTTATTCTTCAAGTTTGGTTGTTGGTGAAATCTTTTCTGTCATTGGCATTTTTTCTCTGCTGAATTTAATTTCTTGGGCTAGTTTGGGGATTGAGATTTTTCTATAAAATTACCAACTTCATATCGTTTATCAAATATAATGTTTTACTTACGCATCTATTTCATTATATTTAAAGCTTTATTTCTCAACTTAAAATATTATGCAATTAATCATGCTTTTTCTAAAGTTTTCTTGATCACTCTTGAGAAAGGTTCACATATTTTTTTAAATAATCAACTTTAGTTTTACTGTTAACTCATTTATTTTTGCTTTTTATTCTTGTTAATTACCTCTTTTGACATTTATTTAAATATTTCCTAGCATCATATATTGAAAACTTTTTAAAAAGTAATATTTCAAATCCTTGTTTTCTAATAAATGTCTATTCTTCAGGCTATACATTATACATCGATGTTCTGCCCCACAGGTTCTATTATGTGATTTCATAATTTTTATTTAGTTTAATGTGTTGTTATTCTCACTGATATTTTATGACATAGAGAAGTTGTTTAATAAATGGATGTTGTTATTATTGCTTTGGAGCCCTTGTTATTTTATATTTATAATAAATTATTATTAATTGTAGGTTAATTTAATAGTCCAGGTTATTCAGTGTAGATATCTGAGATTATTTTTGTCTAAATAAGAAAAGGTAGAATAAGAAAGAGAGATATTAGAAATTGAATAGAGGGAAGGATGGGAGGAGAATGGGGGAAAAGATACAGGGAATAAGAAGCATAATTCATAGGTACAAAATAGACAGGGGAGGTTAAGAATAGTATAGGAAATAGAGAAGCCAAGAACTTATATGTATGACCAATGGACATGAACTAAGGTGGCGGATGCTGGTGGAAGCGGCGTGCAGGGAGGAGTGGAATAAAGGAGAGGAAAAAAATGAGACAACTGTAATAGCATAATTAATAAAATATACTTTAAAAATTAAAAAAAAGAAATTGAATAGAAATTACTTAGTAATTGATCAGGAGTAGTCACCTTTAAAAAATAAAAACAAAACTTCTAGAGCATTCACTTAGATAGTTGGTTAATTTTTGTGAAAATTATAAGCTTTATATAGAATATATAGGAGTAAGGACAAATAAAGGGGGAAATGATAAAATTGGTTTTGAACAACATTGAATTGGATTTATCTATGAGAAATCCAATTCAATGTCCAGAAAGGTCTGACTTCAGGAACCTGGAAACCAGAGATGGCTTTCAGATATATGTTTGGATTTGTCATTAAATAGGTGAAAGATGAAACTATGAAAATTGGTGAGATAAGATAATTATTTAAATGTCTTAAGAATGCATAAAAGGCAGATCCTTAAAGAATTTTATATTTAAGGTTCTTGGAGACAAATTTGAGCCAGAAAAATAAATTGATGGATGATGGGATAAAAATAATAGAGATAGTGCCATATAATACTTTGGCAGAGAAAATTTTTAGAAAGTAAATATAATCAGTATCACAATTAGTGTAAGTGTTGGATAAATGGGTCAACTGAACTTGCGAGTTCCAGGTTGGTGTTGCTTTCTGGGGTTGGGTGTAGACTGATTCTGTGGGTCCTTTCAACAGAGACTATTAACGAGGTTTTTCTCCTGAAAAGCCTAAAGAGCTTCCTCATATTTGTACAATATATGAGGAATTAACATTTGGAATTTAGTACTTGACTCAAAAGATGCCACATTGAACAAAATGTGCCTCTGAAAGATACATCTGGAAACTGTCAGGGATATTTGACAGACTGGTGTAGAGATTCCTCCTCTGCATTCCTCAGCCTTATTGAATGAAAACATTTGGGTCATACATGTTACAATAATGGCAAGATTTACCTCTCTGCCTCAATTTTTAAAAATTTCTTTCTCCTTCCTTCCCTTCCACTCTTTTTCTTTCTCTTGTTTCTTTCCTCCATTTTTGTTAAATATGTAGTTTCTCTCAACCATTGGGCAGTGCTTTACAGAATTAACCTTGTGGGATTATATAATTGTTGAGTCTCAGTTTCTTCATATGCAAAACACATATACTACTAGCTACCTCCTAGAGTTGGTATATGAGTAAAATTTTATAATGCATACAAATATCAATAACACAGGGAACTCTCAACACATGAGAACTGTATTTATTGTTCTTAGGGTGGTTCTTTGGACTACTCTGTGATTACATATATAAACATGTGTGTCTTGGGGGTGTCTTTGGCATTCTCCTGGACATACCCCAAGAAAACCTAATAATATCTACATTTCAAATGTGACCTGATTTTTTTGGTGCTTTATTATAAGATTAAGTTTATTTAAAAAAATACTGGAAACCAGATTTCTCATCATGTTATTTATGTAATCTACTGGGAACTTTTATAGTCAAGTGTAATTTTATTGTGATGCTTGTTTCCACAAAAAAGAGTCATAGACTTATGAAACTTTCATGTGGTATAATTCAGGTTATTCTTTCATCTCAAAAAAATACTGAGAGCCTAGGAAGGAAGCTTCCTACCAGTTATGGTAATTCAGTGAGTCTCGGAGTGCCACAAAGATATTCTAAGTGATAAGCTATATATTCATTATGTGTAATGTTCAATTATTCAAATACCCCTGTCTCCTCAGTCCCCTATTATGTTGGCTCTCAACAATAGCAATACTCAGCCTTTGACCTTCCTCTTGACGGGTATCCCAGGCCTGAGAGAAGCCCAGAACTGGATCTCCATCCCTTTTTGTCTCCTGTATGTCATTGCCCTGTCTGGGAACAGCATGATCCTATTTGTTGTCCTCCATGAGCAGAGCCTTCATGAGCCCATGTATTATTTCCTCTCTATGCTGTCAGCCACAGACCTGAGCTTGTCCCTCTGCACACTTTCCACCACCCTTGGTGTCTTCTGGTTTGAAGCTCGAGAGATCAACTTAAATGCCTGCATTGCCCAGATGTTCTTTCTTCATTCATTTACTTTCATGGAGTCTGGGGTTCTGCTGGCCATGGCCTTTGATCGTTTTGTGGCCATCTGTGACCCACTAAGATACCAAACCATTCTTACCAATGCCAGAATTGTCCAGATTGGGGTGAGCATGTTGATAAGGAATGTCGCTGTCATGTTGCCCGTTGTGCTTTTTGTCAAGAAGCTGTCCTTCTGCAGTTCCATGGTCCTTTCACATTCCTACTGCTACCATGTTGATCTCATTCAGCTCTCATGCACAGACAACAGAATCAACAGCATCCTTGGCCTGTTTGCACTCTTTTCCACGACAGGAATTGACTGCCCTTGCATCTTACTCTCCTATGTCCTGATCATCCGATCTGTCCTCAACATTGCATCCTCAGAGGGGCGGCAGAAAGCCTTTAACACCTGCATATCCCACATCAGTGCTGTTGCCATCTTCTACATCCCTCTCATCAGCTTGTCTCTTATTCATCGCTATGGCCATTCAGCACCCCCATTTGTCCACACCATCATGGCCAATGTCTTCCTGCTCATCCCACCTGTGCTCAACCCTATCATCTACAGTGTGAAAACTCAGAAGATTCGAAAGGTTATTGTCAAGGTCTTAATTCAGAAACAGCTCTGGATCTAATTGTTAGTTGTTTCAGAGTAGAGATAAAACCCTTTATGAATGAGTGCTTTGATAGATTACAGCAATTGTCTCCAAAATACCTAGATATGCCTCCAATATTCCAAACTCTGCAATTTATTGTTTATACATTTGCTTGATTTTCTTCCACTAAGTACATATTAATAAAACATAAATTGTTATTTTGTTTTCAAGATAGAATAAGATAATCTGTATAAACAACTATTCATATTTTAAGTAGTATGATCCCACAGAAAATTAAAATCAGGTTCATTAATTAAATTAAATTAATGTTTGAAATTTTATGTGTAAGCCAGTCATGATTTCCTGAATGACATATGAAAAGCGCTTCAATTAATTGGATTTGTTCCTTAAAACTCTTGGTTCTCTGCATGCTTTCAAAATATCCACACTATAGAGTCAATCTTAAAATACACATCAATAAACTTATGCATTTATAGTCGATTAATATTTGACAACAGAGGCAAGAACATACAATGGAGTAAAAGCAGTCTCTTCAATAAATGGTGTTGGGAAAATTGGACGGATACATCCAAAAAAATGAAACTAGACCACCTCCTTACACCATACACTAGAATAAACACAAAATAGATTGGAGACCTAACTATAAGCCATAAAACCATAAAAATCATAGAAGAAAACATGGGCAGTAAAATTTCAGGTGTTTCTCATAGCGATATTTTTATAGATATCTCTCTTCAGGCAAAGGAAACAAAGGGAAAAAATAAACAAATTGGGCTACATCAAACTAAAAAAGGTTTTGCACAGTAAAAGAAACCATCGACAAAATGAAAAGGGAACCCATTGAGTGGGTGAACATATTTGCCAATGATACATCTGATAATGGGTTCATTTCAAAAATATATAAAGAACTTATGCAACTCAACACAAGAAAGACAAACAATCCAATTAAAACAATGGACAAAGGGCCTACACAGACGTGTCTCTAAAGAGGACATACAGATGGCCAATAGACACATGGAAAAATACTTAATGTCACTAAGCATTTGAGAGATTCAAATTAAAACTACAATGAGATATCACCTCAATCCTGTCAGAAGGGCTACCATCAATAAATAAACAAATGACAAGTGCTGGTGAGGATGTGGAGAAATTAGAACCCTACTGCACTGCTGGTGGGAATGCAGATTGGTGCAGCCACTGTGGAAAACAGTATAAACTTTCCTCAAAAAATTAAAAAGAGAACTGCTTTATGGCCCAGTCATTCCACTTCTGGGAATATATCTGAAGAAACCCAAAACACCAATTTGAAAGAATATATGCACTCCTATGTTCATTGCAGCGTTATTCACAGATGCCAAGATCTGGAAACAGTCCTAGTGCTCATCAGTAAATGAGTGGCTAAAGTAGCTGTGGTACATTTACACAATGGGGTACTACTTGGCTGAAAAAAAAAAGAAGAAAAGAAAAAGAAAATATTACCTTTTGTGACAGCATAGATGGACCTGGAGATTATTATGCTCAGTGAAATAAGTCAGACAGAGAAAGATAAATGCTCAGTATATAATCTCAGCAAAAGATATAATCTCAGTATATGTAGAATCTAATTAATAAAATAAACAGTTGAACAAAATAGAAACAGCAGCATGGATGGATACACAGGACAGACTAACAGCTGTCAGAGTGAAATGGGGTAGGGGGCCAGCTGAAAGAAGGTGAAGAAATTAAGCAAAAAAGTCATATACATATAACACACACACATATTTATCTACATACATTATTTTTATATAAACATACATGTGTATGATTTATATATAAACACACATATATGATTTATACATAAACATATATGTATTTATACACACACACATATCTATACACACACACACATCTCTTCCATAGACAAAGAAAACAGTGTGGTGATAGCCAGAGGGAAAGAGGGGGTAGGCAGTGGTGGGCAGAGTTGGGGGGTGGGGAGGGAAAGAGCCTTTGACTGGGGCAATGGGTCCACAATGCAGTATGCATACAGAAGATGTTTTGTTGAGTTGTGTACTTGAAACCTGTATGGTTTTGTGAAGCAATGTCACCCCAATAAATTCAGTAAAAAGCTCAAAATAAAATAAAATATACATCTATGTAATTCAACTGTGGATGTTATATAGATAAAGTTATTTTGCTCTTTATTATGTGCAGGGTTATATCCAGTGTAAATACTAAATACCATATGAGACACTCAAAATTAGTTACTGTTGTGGGTAGATGAACATTAAAAGTTGAGATAATTGTTATCTAGAATTCTATTAATCATCTCGCCTCTATAATCTCTTATTTTAACCAAAAAACAGTAAAATAGTATGTCTGGTTGCCTCTTATCAGTGAAAAATTATATCCTATATTTTTAGCATTAAAGATCAAATTAAAATGTGTTTGGCCCCCTTTTCTCCAATTTCTGCCTGACCTAATTGTTTGTGATAGCTCTTACCTCAGGCACATCCCCTCCTGTGTTAACCTGAAGACAGAAACATTACTGTTGGCTTATCAACATTGATTCACTTCTCTGTTCTTACTTTGTTTCAGGCCTAAAATGTTTTGCTGGATCTTATTTTCTCTTTGTCTGAAAATAATATGTGATCCTGCAACATGCCACCAGAATTATAGCTCTTATTTATTTCCAATATTTAAAATTGGAGGCTGAATAAAAATTAATAATCTATTCTGAACTTGAGGGTCTGAAATACCATCACTGCTTATGGCCCTGGGCTTTCCTTTCTCTTCTGTGAGATTAAATGCCTCTGGCGGTCAATTAATGTGAAGAAGGAGTTTATCATAAATTTGAGAGCTTGTGACTTAAATTCATTTACATTAATAATCAAATTGGACATTGTGATGACCAGACAGAACGTATCTGTGGGCGAAATTCTCCATAAAGTCTGTGATAGTCCTAAATTCTGTCTACCATGGCATCCACTTAATTTGAGCCACATATGGATATAGGCTGCCTTACCAATGTTGGAGACTGGCTCTCCCCAAAGCCTCTACTTGGTGTGGGAACAAGATCATGAGAGTTAAGTTCTATGAGTTAGTCAGAACTTGTTCTCTGCATTTCCATGTCAGAACCGCTCATTGACAGTGATGAAACAAGAGAAATTATTGTTTCCAGGGTACAAGGTGTCTGTTAATTCTTGGGAGGATGTACCTAGATGACTATGAGAATATAAGTAAGGATATGGGTTCCAAACAGGGTGTTGAGACAAAGAGGCTGCAGAACCTGAATCATCTGAAACCCTTCCATCTGGCTGTCAAGTAAGACAACAAGGGATTTGGTGGGTGTCCTAGAGGCTCAAATTGAATACATTTAAGAGAATTTTATGTTTCCCAATGAAAATGCTGTAATTTATAGAGACCAACCTTATGCCTTTCAGAGGGCTGGAGATAAAAATTCTTCATGGGTCGTACAGTCTAAGGGGACAAGCTACATTTTGAGACAGGATTAACAGTTGAAAAAGATTAGGGTCCATATGTAGGCTGGGGTACATCTTTGTGTCTGCATGATGAACACAGCAAAAAAAACAATATTAAATCATTGCTTTAGTTATTTGAGTTAGGTGGAAGCTCATCAAGAAAGACCTCAGACCAGGAATCTTAGAAATGACCCATTTTGAAGGAACTCACTGAACCAGAATGAATGTTGTGTTATAATTTTTCTACCTCTCCTTGAATCCTGCTCACCTGACCAAGGCACACTGTGAGCTGCATGATTGAAGTTTTCTGGTCTAGAGCTGTTAAAAGGAGTATTACCGGAGGTGTCAGTGACCCAGCACCAAGAGTGTGAGCAGGAATTAGTCTAAATACCAGAGAGAACCTGAACTGGCTACCAATCTAAAAGGCAGACAGAGAAGCCAAGAGTAATGGGAAAGGGATATATGAACAGGGGGAGAGGGGCAAGGCTGTGGCCATTCTGAGCAGGACCAGTACCAATTGCAGGGAAACATTGTGAGTCTTTAAGCACCTACAAATGACAACTGGGATGTGTGCTGCAGATCTGGAGAACATTAACCACATTTGAAAGAATGAGGCAAAATGGACACTTAGTGTGGTGAGTAGAAAGTATGTTCTCCTCATCCAGCCTCACCACTTCCCTTCTTCCCATGCTGCACTATACCTACCACTAAACCTCTTTCATAGCCTGTACCCTGAATCAACGTGATGTAAAGGTTCTTTAAAATTTAGGCTGCAAAGAGAAAAGCTAATAACTCTTCTCAGGTACTTCACTGCTTTCTACTTCCACCCTTCACCATGTTGTTTCTTCTATTTGGATGTAACCTTTCCTTTCTCTACCTTTGCCAAGAAATGCTCATGAATTACCTGTGAAAGGACAAACACTTGAGCCTGGCCTGTGCCTCCTCACCACCTGCTGTGGTCTTCCAGCTGGTGGCTCATCACTTAGGTCAGCGATTTTTAACCTTTTTCATCTCATGGCATGTAGAAACTAATGACTAAAATTCTACTGCACACCAAAAAATGTATATATTGTATTTTTGCTGATCTAACAAAAATAGATATAATTTTGGTACATTCACACTAGATGGCTATTGTTGTGTTGGCCATTGTCACTTTTTTTATTTGACAATCTAAGGGCTCCTGATTGAATAGTCAGGTATTGCATGTTTTAAAAATTCTTGTGGTCCACAGGTTGAGAGTCACTGGCCTAGGTCATGACAACTGGTGTCAGAGATGTCCTTCTTCCTCTGCTCACTGAAGTGCTACACTCACCTATATTGCCCTGCCTCAGGCTACTGTCAAGGTCTGGCAAGTGGTATTTGGTGCTGGAAATCTCTGAGTTTGGGGGTTTATGTTCTGGGATTGATGCTGCGTAAGACAATTAGGAGGGGAAAGAATGAAAAGACTATAGAAAAGTACAGAGAGTAACACCTATTTTCATGATTCTGGTGGATAAATTTAAACATTTATGTATTTGTTTTATGTAGTATTATTTCTTGTTAATGAAAAATTAAAACATCACTCTTAAGTATGAAATTATTTTTTACTTATACTCCATTTCCACCCTACTCATTCTACCCTAATTGTGTGTGTGTATATGCATTTGTATGCATAATTTTCTACTCCAGGAGTCAACAAACTTTTTTTGTAAATGGCCAGGGATCAAATATTTCAGATTTTTTAGCCATGAGCTGTCTCTCTGCCACATATGCTCATGCTTATTCTTTTTCCACTTCTTCTTCCTCTTTTCCTCCTCCTTTTTCTTCTTCTTTAAAACACAATCTTTTAAAAATATTTTTTAAACCCCATAGGTTGTCCAAAAACAGGCCATGGGCTGAATTTAGCTCTGTATCTTAGTTTGCCAACCTTTGTGGTAGATCAAATTTATGTTTTCACACACATGCACCACGGACAATGATACAAGAAATAATATAAGATTCAGGCTTCTTTCACTCCTGCTGCTGTAGCCTCTGGTTTGTATACATGCTTGACCATTGACCACATCAATAATTGTAGAACTTTTACCAGAGTGTGATGTATTCCAAGGTAGTTCACTTGATGAATAAACCTCAAACACTGGTGGTTTTATTAAAAGGTTATTAAAGCACATTGTTACTTCCAAGTTGTAGAGTTGTTTAGAAATATTCAGGGAATAAAGTTAGATTAAAGTAGTATAGAGTTTGTAAATGAATATCACAAAAGCTTATATAAATTTATATCTTATATTTCTTTATATAGAAAAACTTATGTTCTATTATTTCCTGACACCTAAGGGTGAGCTGTATTTAATTTAATTAATAACTGTACTTAGTTGTAATTAATAAATGCAACTAAGAGAGTTTCTGTTTGTTATTGATGTTGGTATCTACCAGGAGTATATAAACAGGAAACCTATTTATGATGTTTCCTCTCAATACCTCAGAAATTGAAATTTCCACATTCCTATTGATTGGGATGCCAGGCCTTGAGCATGTAGACATTTGGACCTCCATTCCTATCTGCCTCATCTACCTCCTGGCTTTCCTGGGCAACTGCACCGTCCTATTTGTCATCTGGACAGAACATTCCCTGCATGAACCCACGTTCCTCTCCATGCTGGTCTTGTCTGACCTGGGCCTGTCTTTCTCCTCACTTCCGAGGATGCTGAGAATCTTCTTGTTTAATGCCATGGGGATTTCTGTGGAAATTTCTGCTTCTGTGGAAGCAGACAATTGCCTGCTTTGCCCAGGAGTTTTTCATCCATGGATTCACAGACATTAAGTCCTCAGTGCTCCTGATCATGTCCTTTGATCACTTTGTAGCCATTTACAGCCCTCTGAGATATAGCTCTATCCTTACCAGTTCCAGAGTTTTGCAAATTGGGCTGGCATTTGCTACTAAAAGCATTCTCCTAGTTCTTCCTCTTTCTTTCATTTTAAAGAGACTCAAGTACTGTAATAGACACCTTTTACCACACTCCTACTACCTCCACCAAGACATCATAGAACTGGCCTGCTCTGACAATAGGTTAATTTTTACTACGGTCTGTTTGTTATACTCTGCATGATGTCAGACAGTGTGTTCATTGCTGTTTCCTATGTGTTCACCCTGAAGACTGTTTTGAGTATTGCATCCCATGGGCAGTGCCTTAAAGGTCTTAACACCTGTGTGTCCCACATCTGTGCTGTGCTCATCTTCTATGTGCCCATAATCACCTTGGCTATTACGCATTGCTTTGCCAAGTGTAAGTCACCTTTGGCTATGATTCTTATAGCTGATGCATTCTTGCTGGTACTACCCTTGATGAGTCCCATTGTGTACTGTGTAAGAACTCAGCAGATTAGAGTGAAGGTCTTGGAAAAACTGGGCCTGAAATCTAAATGATGGGGCAACGGTTGAAGTTTCATTTTCTTTCCTGCAAATTGTCTTAGGAGCACAACATATCCTCCAAATTAAAGATGTTTGCATTGACTTCATAGTCTTTAAGTTGCATTAATTAATTAGTTAAGTCATCACTCAATCCCTTCAGGAGTCTAATACACTATGGCTTCTCTGCTATTAAGGAAGAAGAGGTCTGCATTCCATAAAGTAGGTAGAAATCCTGTTGCCATTTGGGGGATTGGTGGCATCTATCCTTAGGCATAAAAGGGAACAGTGAGGATCCAAAGCTTCTAAGAAGGAGCTAGGTGAGTGGCCCTGAACTGACTGTTACTCCTGAATAAGCCTGCCCTCGGCCTGCCCCTTCCCAGTGAACCAGATGCCTGACACTCAGCAGACACAAGCTGCAGGGAGAAGGGGGGCCTGCTGCTGGTGGGGTGTGGATCCAGCTGTTTCAGAGGCTGAGGCTCAGTGGATCACTGCAGAGGATCATCGGGCTGCCCAGTATCTTGGCCGCATGACTTCCCGGTCCAGAGGTGGTAGGAACCTTGGCAGACACTGCAAACAGCAGGACGCCGCCTACCCGCAGTGGGAGTGTTGGTTGAGCTTAGCTGCGGTGGAGCATTCACCCAGAGATGGCAGAGCTACTGCAAAGTCGCCTGATGCTCTAGGGCAGGGAAGCCAGGCAGCTCCAGGACAGGGTGGAGTCAGGGGAGGCTCCCCTACTGACCAAGATGGAGAAGAGGAAGTTTTTTATACTGAGCACACGAAAAGCCTTTCCATCCTGCTGCTCTGGTATTAGATTGGAGGTGGGATCAGGGGCAGCAGGCAGGCACCAGTGCCACAGAAGTCAAAATAGTGGGAGAGCCTGCTAGTCTAGCCTGGAGGAAGAAGGGATTGGTTGGGAGGTGTACCCACATGAAGCATGCAAAAATTGGAGAAGTTGATTGGTCGTTTTGAGAAAGGACCTGGTTCTTTCCACACCCAAACTAATATAGTCCCAAGAGAACAAAGAAATGTTTTCTCCCATGCTAGTAGCTCTCCTGACTTGGACTGTCATGGTGTACTCAGCCTGTTCTCTCCAAGGGCCACGTGTCCTTAGCAGCCATGTGGCCAATGGCCTCCAGGTGGCAGGCTCTCTCCCTCTCTGGCCTACCTGCTGATGCATTTTCCGGGGCCTTCACAAATTCTCTCCTGGGAGCACAGGACCTGTGGCCCTAGCAGCCATGTGGCTCATGGCCTCCGAGAGAGAGCCTGAAACAGTCAGCAGCTGGGAGCAAGTTAATGTACAGGAATGACTGTTTAGCAGCTGCTTGCGGCTCTAAAACCTCCTGAGGTTCCAATTTATATTTGGTCACTGGACACTGTCCAATGCTGGACACTGACTTTTGTTTTGGTCTTGCTAAGAAAATGGATTTTGAGACAAGAGTCCATCATTTTTATAGATTGTGCAGCATCAGAATAAAATCTCTTTCCTTTATTACCAGCAACTGCCTCACAAGTCTGACTCTTTTGGTGGCAGGCCGATGAACCTCCTTTTTTAAAAAATATTTTATTTATTTACCTTTAGAGGGGAAGGGAAGGAGAGAGGGAGAGAAATATCAATGTATGGTTGCCTCTCGTGTGTCCCCTGCTGGGAACTGGCTTGCAATCCAGGCATGTGCCCTGACTGGGAGTCAAACCGCGATACTCTGGTTCGCAGGTCCATGCTCAATCCACTGAGCTACACCAGCCAGATTCTAGGTGAACCCCCCTTTTATTTGGTAACAGTACCAAAGGACATTCAGCTATCACGAAAGTTCCTCTGGTTCCACTGGGGTGGGGGTGCAGGGATGAGTCAGGGAAGTCATTACCTAGGCTCCACTCCCTACTCTCTGTACCTCTTGCCAAGAAGTTCACATTGACAGGGAACTTAGGGGCCTTTGTGAGAGACAGGAGTTCTTTCGTCTGAATTTAGGGTAGCCTATAATTCTGTTAGGTGATAACTGTCAAGTCACAACACAGAATCTACACCTCTGTGCTCAAGCAGAAAGTCAAACAACTTTAATACGTGAAATCTCCTGGTCCCACCTGTCACTTCCTGGCATTTCAGCAGAGCCAGGCTAATGTATTCCATGAACTTCCTAATGAGAAAGTCACTAGAACTATGCCATCCCTATTTATATCAGCATACAGGATTATTGCTAAACAGTAAACTATGAGGATTTAGAAGACAACCCATAGAAATAGAGTAAATCATCGATTATATGCCCTTTAAACTCTCTGCTGTGTTAACTTAGCTTTTCTTGCAGGGGAGGAAGCAAGACGAGTAGACCAGCTAGGAACCTAGCCAGGAAACAAGTCTTCTGGTCTCAACTCTGCCATGTCCTGGCCGTGTGATTTTGAAAAATTTACTTTCTATGTACTGTGTATTGTATTTCATACATACTTTGAAATGTAAGAAGACTTCCTTCTTCTTCATTACATGAGTTAGTTAGTTGAAAAAATAAAGGGTACAAAATCCAAATATCCAGTCTTCAGACAGGATTGTCTGGATAAAATAGTGATTAGGCGATTTCATATAAAATATAAATTTATGAATTATCTTAAAGGTGGGAAGATATGGCAATACTAAGCCTACACTCACTCAGAACCCACTGAGAAGTAGCCAGGTCCTTATGTCCCCACAACTCAGTCTGAGTGTGTACTACCAGTCATTTCTGTTATCACCTGGTTCCTCCAGGTGCTTGAATTTGTGATTTCCATTAGGAATATTTAAATCTCTTATCTATCTATCTATCTATCTATCTATCATCTATTTATTTATCTCTGTCTGTCTCTCTCTCTCACACACACACACACATACATACACACACATCTGGAGGGTTTTCTTTAGCAATGCGACCAACTGGAGAAACGGGTTTTGCAGAATATTTATGGTCTGCAGTTTCATTCAATGTCCAGCTATCACTGTTGCATTTTATTTACAGTTGGAAATGTTCTTGCTAATACCTGTACCCATTATGTGCTGTTAGAGGAGAAAGAATGTTTTTCCTTGAATCTATCAGTCAAGTGGATGTGGAGAAATTTGCAGTGAGAGGGAAAGAGAGAACAGTCTCACTTGCTGGGCCAGCAGTGGTAATAGCAGCCATCAAATACAGAGGCTTTGACAGGGTGGATATGGATGTGTTCAGTGGAAGAGAGTTCTTTCCTCCCAATACTTAGTGAAGTGATAAAAGTATAGAGGCAGCCGGCAGTGCCAGGTTTAGTGCAACTACTACTGATTTACAAAGGTCCATTCAAAATGCTTATCAGGTCCCAACTTTCAGTTTTCTCTCCATAAAATGAAGTGATAGAAGTTTAAAAAAATCTTCCTGCTGTGAAGTTTTAATTCAAATTTAATATGCAAAGTTTAAATGTAGTTATTTTAATTTTATTTTAATTCCAAATCGATGCTGTGATACAGGGACTTGATTCATATAATCCTCATTATACCTGTTTTACAAATATGGGAACAATTTATGCCAAATAACACAGGAAGTGGTAGACTGAGAATTCAAACCCTGGCCTGAGGAACTCCAGACTCTGTCCACATCATTCTACTCTCAGTAAATACATGGGAGCTGGAGGTAGGCACATCAGGCAGAAGGAGAGGGTAAACTGTGGGCAAGCAGGGTTCCTCAGAGACCCTACCATCGATTGGAAACATCGCCTTGAGACCAGGCTGTTTCTCTGTTCAACAATTTTAAAGATTTGTTTGGGATTAAGGCAGATATTAAAATAAAGATTACAGCTCTAATTTTATAGACTTAAGGTGTTCTTAAATTCTCATGTCAGTAATCTCATCTGTGAAATAGACTAACTTACTTAATTAGTTTAATATGAGAATATATAATATGCCTAGCAGAGAAACATGATTATAAGGAGGTAAATATTTCTGCATTCCTGGAATGCATACTTACACATTGTGTGTTCTTGTTTTGTGACTAACTGAATTCAATTTGCTACTTTTTATTTAATATGGGTTCTTTTATAAACACAAGAGAACAATGATGTTTCAATACCAGAAAATTTTTCTACACTTTTTAAGCAGACAATTATAATTATGTTAGGGATGCTGAAAAACATTTGGCAGGATTCATTAAGTACACTTATTTAAAAATTAAAATAAAATATAAATGAAATATTTCAATGTTACAAAATTTATCCAAAGATCTAGGAGCCAACCATTGTTCTAAATATGTGAAACATCAATTTCATTTCTATTAAAGTGAGAAACAAGATTTGAATGTTCACTTTTACTTTTAATTTTTTAATGGATTGGAGATCTAATGAATTCAATAAAATAAATCTAAATAATATACACTAACATTGGAAAAAAGTTACCAATCATGTAGTTTTACTTAAACGTGCTGTATAAAAATAAAATCCAAAAGTAAGAAACAAACCTACTATAATGCATATGATAATTGATAAAGTATATATGAATAAAATTTTTCTCTAGCAATATGTATATAGAAATAGAAATGGGGAAATATTTTAGTTATAATAGTAACAAAATCATACACTTGAAAACTACATGGACATCAATTAAATTAAAACATAATTTTATTTAAAAATGTACAAAAGATGTTACTAAGTGAAACATTTATTATATATTATTGGATGTAAAAACTTATTACCAGATGTTAATTCTCTTATATTTAGTCTGTAAAAACAATGTAGTTTCTCTTAGAATTCCAAAGCTCTTGTTTGTTTTGTGAGAAGGGGGCAACTATACCACATATTGACAAAATCACACTATGAAGCTACTCGAATAGAACAGAAGTATATGTATATGACACATATATACCAAAGTCATTAAAAGATCTGTAAAGCAACACACATAAACATATATTTTATATATAATATTATTTTAAAAGATGACATTCAGACATAGTATTTTATTTCAGTGAGAAAAAGAGAATGCATTTAATAGATTATTTTACCACTAGTACACATTGACTTTGATAAAAATAAATTTAGATTTCTGATACAAAAAAACTTAAAATTAAAACTATTACAATTTTAGAAAAACGTATAAGAGACCATGTAAAGCAAAGGAATCAAAGATACACTTTAAAGCAACATATAAAACAACAAAATTATAAAGGAGAATAAAGGTGGAAGTATATTGGTAAGGACATAAAACTAGCATCTCTTACAAAGATGTATTTAAAACATAAACAATACAATAGAAAAATGGATGAAGATTATTTGAAGAAGCTATTCATAGAGGTGACAAAAAAATCAATAGACACCTGAAGGACATTCATTCTTACTATTGGGAGAATTCAGCATAAAGGTAAATGTGATAATTATAAAATTGATGAAAATTTAAGAATAGTAGTAATGGTAAATTTTGGTGGATATGCAAGAAAAAAACACACTCCTACAAAAAAGTAAAAATATAAATTAATATAGCCTTTGGGGAAAGGAATCTACCAATACTTATTGAAAAAAAAATGTACAACTATTTGAAACCAGCAGTGATGACACAGAGATCAGTCTTACAGGGATAAAACCACAAGTAAACATGGACAGCTGCATCAGCATGTCTGTTACAGCATTTAGAGTGGTATAATGCCGAATACAACTCCAATGCCCATCACTAGGAAACAGCTGAGTTCATTGCAGTCCATCCATGTCATGGACATTAGGTTGTCTTTGAATGAATCCATGCTTATTCACTTTGAGGGATTTCTACCATAAGAAAAACAAGATATAGAAAAGCATGTAGAATATTATTCAACTTTTATGCTAAAAATAAAGCAAGCCCCTAATATGTATAACAATAATTGTAAGAACATAAAGAAAAGATCATTAGGAAATTAACCATATTTATGGAATAAAACTGTAATTATAGTGTTAGTTTGTTTTGCTGCATAGAACCACCAATTTTAGTTGCTTACAGCCACAGAATTTATCATAATAAAGAAGTGATATGACTATCAGGTTGACAGAAGTCCTTGCTGACTTGCTGACTATCAGGTTGACAGAAGTCCTCTTGATCCAGGCTGTTTTGAGGTGATGGCTCTGTTTCAGATCTCCAGTCAGTTAGCTAGGATTCGTTTCAGGCTATTGGTTTGCCCCATGTAGTTCATTCTAGGACCAGGCAGAAGGTCCTAGAGCTAAATATTACTCACAGCAAAGGGAGAAACCCCACTTGGGACTTCGCTCTTAACACATCCATTAACGTCCTACTGAGCAAAATAAGTCATATGGACTGTGTTCACCAGAGTAAGTCATGTTTCCAAGCTCCAAGTGAATATTAAAATGAGTACAATCTGCCTACTCTGACCCCATAATGTGGGTGTGGACATATAATACTACTGGTAGAAATTAAGACCAATAATTTTATCTACTATGTGTAAGATTCCATTTATATAAAACTTTTATTGCGCCAAGTGAAATAAGCCAGGTGGCAAAAGACAAATACCATGTGATCTCACCTATAAGTGGAACCTAATCAACAAAACAAACAAATGAGCAAAATAGAACCAGAGACATGGAAATAAAGAACAAACTGACAGTGACCAGTGGGAAAGGGGTAAGGGGATTACAAGGGAAAAGAAGGGGAAGGGGCAAGTCAGGGAATATCAATAAGCATGGACAATGGGGTGGGGATTGACTGTGGGAACAAAGTGGGGAGATGGGGCAGGGGAGAGTAATGGGCCAAAAGGTAGGACAACTGTAACTGAACGATAAAAAAATAAAATAAAATAAACTTTTATTAGTGTTCAGTAAAAAGGTAATTATTACATTTCAGGTGACATACTTTAAAGTAAGTTTTACTTTTTGTATTTTTCTAAATTATTTGAAATTTTAATTATAAATATGCATATACATTCAAAAAGTATACTAACATTGTTTTAATCAATGTTTACTGATTAATGTAAAGGATATGTTTACTGATTTTAGAGAGCAAGGGAAATGAGAGACAGAGAGAGAGAGAGAGAGATACACTGATGTGAGAAACTGATCAGCTGCCTCCTGTATGTACCCTGACCGGTGATTGAACCTGCAACCTGGGTGTGTGCCTTGAGTGGATATCAAACCCACAATCTTTTGGTGTAGGAGATGACTCTCCAACCAACTAAGCCACCCAGCTAGGGCTATATTAACATTCTGAACTAAGTAAAGGGTGAAAAAAAATGTTCACTTCTTTTTTCCTGGTTTGATCAGAGTTATATAGTTTATCTCTCAGGAT
The DNA here is from genome assembly GCF_014824575.4 of Sturnira hondurensis. NCBI lineage: Eukaryota > Metazoa > Chordata > Mammalia > Chiroptera > Phyllostomidae > Sturnira > Sturnira hondurensis. The sequence goes on along the minus strand of NW_028080952.1, from coordinate 135,616 downwards.
GAAGAGCCTAAATGAGATATTTAGTCTCCTTCTCCTTCATCCAATCATTATGGATAAGGTAGAACCTCTACTTTTTATAAGGGTCCAACACTAGTTGTAAGTCCTCCATGCAGTTGAGTAGAATGGTTCTATCTTCTTTTTCTTTTCTGTGTAATTGCTTAACTCTCCCCATTTCCTCAGTTATTTGGATATTGATGTAGTGTGGAAATTAACAAAAACAGACATACTTGGATGGTTGTGACAAGACCTAGATTCTGGCCCTTTCAATTCTGTTGATTTGTAGTGTAACAGTGCGTAGGCCACTGCCATTCTCTGAGGTTCATAAACTTTCATCAATATACATAGGTGCACATCTAGGAACAGGCATATACATCCATGTGCATGTGCACATGTGCACTGGAAAGACCATTTAATGCACGGTGAACAGAGTTCTCAGTCAGAAACCTTTGATTCAGGTAGTCTTGAGTTGCCAAATGTGGTGGGACATCCTTCTCACTGAGTGCAACTTATCTTCCTGGGCTGTAACCTCTTGAATATTCTCTCTCTAATCTCCTTCATCTTGACACTATAGAGAATAGGGTTTATCAATGGAGGAAGCAGGAAGTGGACATAGGAGAGAAGAGTATGGGCAGGCCGAGGGACTGGCACTCTAAGACGGTCAATGAGTGCCAGGAGGATCATGGGAACATAGAAGAGGAGCACAGCACAGAGGTGGGCAGCACAGGTTTGACCAGCTTTCCAGCGATTCTCATTGGATCCCAAACTTTGCAATACCCTGCCAATTAGGCCATAGGAGAAGAAAATAAGCAATGGGTCCAGTCCCATGGCTGATAGGACCACAAAGAGGCTGTAGACTGCACCCCATGCTCCTGGGCAGGCCAGTCGGGCCATATCTGGGTGCAAGCAATAAGAATGGGTCAGGACCTGTGGGTGGCAGTAAGGCATGTGGGCCAGAAGAAATGGCAGGGGCAGATGGAGACCCAGGCATCGGAAAGCAATGGCAAGGCCGATCTTTCTAATGACATCATTGGTGAGAAGTGTTGGGTAGTGGAGAGGGCGGTAAATGGCCAGTGCCCTATCTAAGGCCATGGTGAGCAAGACAGAGGACTCCATAACGGAAAATACATGGACAAAGAACATCTGCAGGAGGCAGGCTGAGGCAGGGACTGCATGCGCATTAGCAAGGGCAAGACTCAGCAGGGTGGGCATCAGGGCTGTGGCCACACCAACATCAGACACACTAAGCATGAAGAGGAAGAAGTACATTGGGTGGTGCAAGGTGGGCTCCACAGCAATGATCCAGAGAATAGTACCATTTCCCAGAACAGAAAGAAGGTAAACAGGGATGAGGGCTATTGTCCACCAGGAGGGTACCGATGATAGGCCTGGCATGCCCACCAGCAGGAATGTTGAGGTCATTGAAGTACTGCTATTGGGGGCTGCTTTGGTGAGGAATGCCATAATTCAGGATCCCACTTTAAATTCCAGAACCTGAAAACTAATTAGAAAAATTTACTTAATCTTATGACATATTTGCATGATGCTTTTAAAAGAGCCTGCCTTTTTCTTACCCAGGCCCACCTCCACACACATATACATTTTCTTCTCCCACATACATATTCTAATATCTAGGCCATAGTCATCACTTGCTTTAGAGGTTTTTTCCTGTAGCTGCCCTCAAAGCTCTGTTTATCTCTTTAAATCATTTTTTATGCTTTTAAACATTTTCATTTAACCCTTCCTGTCCTGTTGCTCTTTTCTAACTTATTTTCCTCCCTAAATAGCAAACCTCTGGGAGAGGGTCTACGGTTCTATGAATACTTTTTCTACTTCTCCCAACTCCAGGCCATCTGACTCTGTGCTGCCTTAACACACTCACATTTCTGTTCACTTTCATAGTTAAGTCCAACAAGTACCATTTAATTACTAAATCAAGAAATACTTGTTTTCTTAAACTGACTTATTTCTCAATGAGCTGTTGCTGTTGTGAATCTACTTTTGCCTTTTTCTTTAATCCTACTTCTCAGAAGTTTATGTCTTAGTTCACTTTGCAGTGTCCAATTTATACATTGATTTTTTTGAGAGATCTTTACCTGGCTCTCTCCTTTTTGTTTAGTGGTCTTATCTACTTTTCTGACTTCAACTAAACTCTATAAATTGATGAATCATGAATATTTCTCCCAGATTATTCTTTATTTATCTCACCATGGAAATCACTACATAGATGTTCCATGTATTTTAGATAAAATAATCCCCCCTAAATTTTAACAGATATATCTTAGAACCTCTTCCAGCTCTCTCAGTTAGGAGACAGTGGTGGGAAAATTACAAATATGACCAAAGGGGGGAGAGTGTCATGGTTCCCTAAGTTAGCACTACTTATCAATTTCTCAGAATAAAAGCCTCATGATAAAAACTTTCCACAAAACATCAATAGAAATTCCACAACCTGATACATGTTATCTATGAATAAACCAAACATCACACTTGACTGAAATCTACCATGAGAAAAATTATCTGTTTTTTCCAATTCTATTCAACATTGCACTGTAGATTCTAGAAAATGCATTAGAAAAACAAATTAAAATGTTCGGTTTAGTTAAAAAGTCATAAAATGATCTTTATTCATAGATGACATGAAGATATTTGTAAAAAATTTAAGGAATCCATTCAAGAACTACTAAACAAGTCAACAAGTTTCATGAGACCACTGGATACAAAGTTAAAGTACAAACCTCAATTGTATGTCTACACAATAGCAGTAAAAAATCTGAAAACAAAATTAAGAAACTACTTAATTAACAATAACATCAAAAATTTTAAAATACTGAAACACCAATTCAGAGGAACCTATGCACCCCAATAGTCACAGTTATTTCCAATAGCCAAGTGCTGGAAACAGCCTAAGTGCCCATCAGTAAATAAGTGGATCAAAAAATGGTGGTTCAAGACTCTTCTCCAAGGAGGACATACAGAGGATCCAGAGACACATGAAGAGATGCTCAATATCTCTAGCTATTAGAGAGATGTAAATTAAAACCACAATGAGATACCACTTTACTCCAGTGAGAATGGCTATCATAAACAAAGCAATAAACAACAAATGTTGGAGAGGGTGTGGGGAAAAGGGGACTCTGGTCCACTGTTGGTGGGATTGCAGACTGGTACAACCATTATGGAAAACAGTATGGAATTTTCTCAGAAAACTAAAATTGGACCTGCCTTTTGACCCAGCAATTCCACTGCTAGGATTGTATCCTAAGAACCCTAAAACACCAATCCAAAAGAACCTATGCACCCCAATATTCACAACAGCACAATTTACAATAGCCAAGAGTTGGAAGCAACCTAGGTGCCCATCAGTAAATGAATGGAACAAAAACTATGGTACATATACACAATGGAATTCTATGCAGCAGAAAGAAAGAAGGAGCCCCTACCTTTGCAACATCATGGATGGAACTGGAAAGCATTATGCTGAGTGAAATAAGCCAGGTGTTGAAGGACAAATACCATATGATCTCACCTTTAACAGGAAGCTAAACAACAAAACAAACAAGCAAGCAAAATATAACCAAAGAAACTGAAATAGAGAACAGGCTGACAGTGACCAGAGGGGAGAGGGGAGGGAATTTCAGGGGAAATAGGGGAGGGATTTAGAGGAACATATATAATGTATACATGGACAACAACTGAGAAGGGTGGAAATGGGAGGGAGGGGGGACCATGATGGGTGGGATGCGATGGGAGTAATAGACAGAAAACTGTACTTGAAAAATAATTAAATAAATAAAAAAATGGTGGTTCATTTACACAATGGAATACTATGCAGCAGAAAGAAAGAGGGAACTCCTAGCATGGATGGAAATGAAGAACATTATGCTAAGTGAAATAAGCTAGGTTGTGAAAACCAAATACCATATAATCTTACCTACGATTGGAACCTAATCAACAAAACAAAAAAATGAGCAAGATAGAACCAGAGACATGGAAATAAAGAACAAACTGACAGTGATCAGAGGGAAGATGTAGGGGGATAATAGGGGAAAAAAGGGGAAGAGACAAGTCAAGGAACATGAATAAAGGATCCATGGGCACAGAAAATGGGGTGAGGATTGGCTGTGAGAGCTGGGGTTGGGGGAGCAGCTCAGACGAGATAACAGAGAAAAAGGTGGGATAACTGTAACTGAACAACAATAATAAGAAGTAATAAATAAATAAAAAATCTAAAAATAAATTTAACAGAAAATATTCTATTTATAGATCGAAAAATGTAAAACAATGATGAGAAAAAAATAAAAAGTCTGAGTAAGCAGAGAGATATTTCACATTTATAGATTGGAAGATTGACATAGTCAATATTGTTAAAATATGTATAAATATAAAATACTTAGATATCGATCATCTCCAAATTTATTTATAGTTTCAAAATTATCTCTAACAAAGGACTAGAGGTCATTTTGCAGGATAAAATTATCCTAAAATTTATACAGAACTGCTATAGAACTAGAAGAGCCACACTATTTTGAAAAAGGTAAAACAAAGTTGAGAAATTATACTACCCAATTTTGGCTTACTGTAAGACAATACCAGTCAAGACACAGCACAAAAACAACATAGACTAATGAAACAGAATAAAGCTCCTCAGTCATATATGGTCAGCTGATCTTCAACAAGAAGGCCGAGAATATACAAGGGGAAGAGGAAAATCTCTTTAACAAGTGGAATTGGGAAAACTAGATATCCTAATGCAAAATAATTAAATTATAAATATTATATCATATACAAAATTCAATTTAACACCAATTAAATATTTGCAAAAGACTTGGAACTGTAGAATACAACATAGGGGAAGCTACATGACATTGGAATTGGCAATGATTTCTTTTTTGACATCAAAAGCAAAAGTAACAAAAGCAATATTAACAAATAGGACTATATTAAACATAAAACTTCTGTATGGGGAAGAAAACAATCAATAGAGTGAAAGGAAAAGTACAGAATGGGAGAAAAATTTGCAAACTACCACTGATAGGGGATTAATATCCAAAATATAGAAGGATCTCTTAAAATTCAAGGGCAAAAACCAAAATAGCTCAATTTTAAAAAGAAAAAGAAACTGAATATACATTTTTCCAAAGAAGACATACAAATGTCCAACAGGTACATAAAAAGATGCTGAACATCACAAATCATCAAGGAAATACAAATCAAAATCATAACTAGGAAATCATAATTCACATATTAGTCTTAGTCAGATGACTAAGTAATCAGAGAGATGGTCATGATGCATATTATAGTTTCAACAACTAAGAATGAAGATATATTGTTAAGTTTAAAAAAGATGCGTAGTGATTTATGCATTGTGGCATAATATAAGTTTTAAAAGGCTCCTAAAGCATCTATCTTCCATACAACTATATTTTTGTAAGTGTCCAGAAACAGTCCCAGAAAGATTTCCATTAAATTGATTTGATTAAAGTAGTAATATCTAGGAAAAATAATTAATACTGCACTGAGGATAGGAGCAAAGATGACTTTGGCATTAACTATAATACTTCATTTTTTTCTTGGAAAGATATATTCTTGCAGCAAATGAGTAACTATGAATAATTCAGTAAACCATTGTCTCATCTCAAATTTTTCTTCAGTGTCCAATTCTTTTCCTTATTTACTGTGCTTTGGTTTTTGCCGTGGCTTTTGTTTGCATGATCCTGATTGGCTTCCCTGCTGTTGGTTCAGCCTTCCAATCCTTCCTCCATAAAATTCCATGGTGTTATTTCTAATTTGCAATCTGATAATGTGACTGTGGCACCTTTCCATAACACCATCTGATTTTCCGCTGCTTTAAAATAAAGGCTGCACCTTTATTTGCCATAGAAACCCCTGCACCATCTGGTCCCGGGCAACCTTTACTTCTTAACCCGTATCTATTCTACCTCTGCATGCATCCAGCCTTCCAGAATGACTGTGACTCCTCAGATGTGTCATTGCTTTTTATACCTTCAAAAAACCACATTTTTAAGTGGAATTTCCTTTTCCCTCTCTGTATCATCACACCTTGTACACCATGAAGTTCCAACTTGGACTTTGTTCCTCTCTTCCCTGAACCCCCATGGCCACCTCTCCTCCAACAGGCTGGGAGTGGATTGTTCACCCTCTCCTGTCACAGGAGGGCACATTCTCCAATGCAGTCCCTGTCATTCCAATTTAATAAAAATTATTAATATTTCTTTCTTTGTTTCCTCCTCAATGAACTGTTAACTTCCTCAAGAGATGTTTCTTCATTTTATTTATTGCTTCAGATCCAGTTTTTGGTTTATATGAAATTTCAAATAAATGTGCCTCATAAATATTTTACACTTCTATTTTGTGCTTTTGCAACTCCATTTCTCTAAATTTTCTACCTCTTTCTGAAATGCCCACTTAATTTTATTATTCCCTAATGATCACCTTTTTCAAAAAACTTCCCATTTCCTGTCATGCACACCTCATATGAGTTTCTCCAAAACGTTATTCTTTCCTTCAGTGGAGTCCTTTTTCTCCAACTTATTTTTACTCCTCCTCTGGCTCTTGGAGTCACTGCCTTCCTGCCTGAAGGGTCTTTGGGATGGGGCTGATTTTCAGTGTCTGGGCTTACAGTCTGGAGAATAGAGGTTTCTCATGTATACCATACATTTCACAGAAAATTCCTGCTCACTAAAAACAAGTCAGATAGCGGGTATGCTTGATAGAAGGTAAAGCAGAAAGAAGTTTGGGGTAAGTGCCTGTTGAACAAAACCTGTGAGGCTTTTGTGGGGATATTTAAGCCACCACACAGGAATCTTCACATTTAACAGGTTCAGTCCTTGCCAGGATTTTAAAAGCCTTCTCATATACACCTAACTGGCATACCAAAAAGTACTTATATTTTCTGCCATTTACACTATTTACACATAGAAAGATACTCATATTCTGTAATCAAGGTGCATGTCCACACATTATATATTGTGTATATATATATATAGTGTATACACAATATATATTGTATGTATTATATACAATTGTGTATATATATATTGTGTATATATAATATATATTGTATATGTATTTACATATACACACACACATGCATATACTCACAAAAATGCACACTAAACTATATTGATATGCAGAAGCATTCATACTCATGTAAAAAAGGATTATATTCATGGACAAAAATATTTTTGAGGCAGATGCTTATCAGACTAGTAGGTATTCAAAAAAATGAAATTCATGCTCATATATGCATTCAAGGATACAGAAATATACAAGTGTTCATTCTGTAAGATAGAAGCACCTCTGAATATGTACTGACATGCATGCATGCACTCACATGTGAAATCGCATGGAAACAAAAGCACCCGTACATGTATACACATTGTTATTATATGTACTGTACACTTATCTCCACAAATCGTGAAAAGCAAATGCTGTTAACTAATCTTTGCCACCTCACACAATGACAGCCATGTAAATTTAAAGATTCAATAATTGTTTAGAAATGCACATACGCAGCCAATGAGTAACTTTTGTCTCTTCACATACACACTAATATTCATCAAATGTTCACACACATCCCTTTCATGGTCAGCACATGTACATATGCCTATGTACATCAGAAATGCAGGGGATCTTAAATATACATCTTACAATCTCATCTCATATCACTCAATTAGGCCTCTCCTGTTTTCCCTCAAATATCTGATAAGTTTCTACAAAGGCAAGTAAGCTTTCTTTTTCTCTAACTGAAGAGAAAATCTTTTTTTACAGGTTTAATTGTACAATGAAAGCAAAGTGGGGGCATTCTGACCAAAATACATATTATACATACTGAATAATATTTTGTAGGAGAGGAGAAAAGTTTCATTCATTATTAGATTAGTTCCCTGCCATCTGAAAGACAAATGGCAAAGGTTACTAAAGTGATGGGAATATAGGTTATTTGGTTTTAGGGGTGATCTGTAATGGAGATATCTTGCATACGCATAAAGATGGCAGACTATTATGAATAAATTTACTCACCTTACATTTGTGTCAAGATTTAGCCTGGCTGTTTGGGCCCTCACCATAATCTTCTTTGTTACTTATTAAATCAGCATTGAAAAGTGTGTCAGACTAGGTCTTGGGTGGCTGATAAATTCTGCAGAATTAAAAGGGCTTCAAAAAAGCAGCCAATGTGAGAGAATTTACATCAGCCCCCAAGGAATTGAGCAATAGAAGATAAACCAGAGTAGGAAGAAACAGCCAAAAGAGTAAACTTATCTCCAAGATGGTGATTGCCCCTGCTCATCGTGAGAGTCTCCCATTTGTTTCCACACTGATCCTGACTGTATTAAAAGAGGTACCTTCACTGCGAGCAACAAGCAATGTTCTGGAGACAGGTGGTGTGGCCTATGGATATAACCACCTAACAAAATACAAGATCAAATCTGGTATATTATAAAATATGGATATGGTAAGAGGCCTATTTATTCAAGGAGCATTAAAAAAGAGCATAGTATGTGGGGTGGAGAAATAAAACACTCTAGGGAAGAGAAATGATTAGGTAAGCCACAGCATCCAAATTTAGAAAATAACCTCCCCTATTCTTAGTCTCAAATCTTTGGGTAGTTGGAATATAAGGTAATGATCAGTTATTTGGCTCCCTATGTTCAAATTCTTGTGCTGGGGACATACTGGGGATGCCTATGGGATTTAGCCTTGCTGGAAAAACCTGGGGACCAGGGCCCCAGCAGATGATCTTTGGGGCAGAGTAGGCAGAAAGCAGTCTGTACATAGAGTACAGAAAATCCCACCACTGGATTGTCAAAGTTCCCCAAGTTCTACCATCTTGGTCTCCAGTATACTTAGAACTGCATTATACAATTTTAACACATTCCTTAGTGATATATTTGTTAGAAAAGTCTGTCCCATGTGATTTTCTAATGTATAACTTTTTTTTTTTGGTTTGGGTTTTTAAAATTAAAATGATTGGGGTGACACTGGTTAATAAAGTTATATAGATTTCAAGTATACAGTTCTATATAATATATCATCTGCAGGTTGCACTGTGTTCATCGCCCAAAGTCAAATCTTCTTCTGCTATCATGGATTCGACGCTCCAATGCTGAGGCTCAATCAATGTCCAACACTGCCAGCTTGGCCACAGTCCTTGTCTTTGTGCCTGCTGTTCCTTCTCTTCGTTTTCCCTTTCAGGAAACAGTTTATCCTTACTGGAGCTCGGATGTTGCCAGTTCCTGTAGGCCTTCTAGGGTATCATGCCTTCCAAATAAATCCTTCCTTTTTTGCTGCCTGTATGCATTGCTCTAGCATAAATGTGCACGCTTATACCTCTTCCCATGCCTTTCGATTAGTCTATGAGCTATTTGAAGACAGACACTATATTTTATGTTTTTATTCCTATACTAACAATATCTTTCCATTATACATAAAATAAGGTTGTTGAACTTCATGAGGTATTTTAAAGAATCCACTTATTTTTTAAATTTTCATTCTGGAATTTTTTAAAAAAGCTCTTTTTAATTAAAGTATAGTTGACAGAATATTATATTAGTTTCATGAGTGTGACCCAATGAGTTGAAATTTATATGCCTTATAAAGTGATCACCATGAGAAGCCTAGTAGCCATCTATCACTGTACAAAGTTATAATGATATTACTGACTGTAACCCCTATGCTGTGCTTTACATCCCCGCCCCATGACTTGTTTGACTTATTTATATGTTTGTACCTCTTAATCTTCTTTACCTTTTTGATCATCCCCTGCCACCCACCACTCAACCCTCTGCCAACTACCAGTTTGTTTTCTGCATCTATGAGTCTGTTTTGTTTGCTAATTGGCTTAGTTTTTTAGGGGGTGGTGGAGGGGGGACAAAGCGTGCTTTGTCCGCTTATACAAAGATGTTTCTTACTGCCCGGACTCTGAGCCCCGGAGCTCCTTGCCTTCTGCAAAGCACGCTGTGAATTTCTGGTCTCTCCAACTGCTCCATCCCAGTTCCCCAGCCCAGTGTACTTTCCCACCCCTTTTTGAATACAGTAACTTTCTAAAAATAATCAAATTGTTTGCCCAATTGCCTTTCTGCCCTTCCAAACTCAGGAAGAATAACTTCTACACTAATTTCTCCCTTTTCTTCCCCCTGTTTCTTGTTTTCTCTTCCCATACACTACCAGCTCCCCAGGCTTTTTATCATTCTCACCTGGAGTCTGAGTGTCCTTTCCCACCGCTGCTTCTCCCTTTGTGCAGTTCACTCACCACATTCTGTTCTTCTTGTGACTCACACACTTGGGTGTTTCAGCAGACTGTCTCAGCTGTATTCTTTATACTACCCTTGTTTATCCCATCTGGGGGGAGTGGGTGGGGTGTGGGATACAGGAAAGGCGAGCACAGGCACAGGTGTCTAGCCTCTTGTTGCCAGAGCTCCATCGGGAGGGAGCCTCAATGAGAATATTGTGGTTAGTTAAGGGCCTGCTATTCTGCCCAGAGGAAGCACCACGATAACCTTTGGACTGCAGCAGGAATGAATGAATCTTTCTATCCCCAGCACCCAGCTCTGCTCTTAGTCCTTGAAGCAGCTCCTCTTCCACCCGATGCTAATCTTGAGTTCTTAGGCCCCATAAATCCTGAGGTCCTTCCTCTCTTGCCTGGGCCTGTCTGCCCTTTGGCAATTACGGCAGCCTTCCCCTAGCCTTTTTTTTTTTTCAGAGAGCAGATCATGAGTTCCAAACAGTGCCCCAAGATCAGTCCACAGGGACACCTTCTGGTTTTGTTGCTTGTTTTTGTTTTCACTAATTGTCATTAGCACAGTGGAGTACCACATGGTGCTAATAGCTAAGGTCACAGATTCCATCTCTGTAGGGACCACTTAGTCACTTTGCTTTGCATCCCCAGGTGAAGGCCTGAATCAATTCAAAGCCTACCTGGGATATAGAATGACCTCTTCTCCCGCTAGGGTCTGATCCCCACCCCTGGCACATGAACACTGCTGTAATAAAATCGAATCTTTCTGAAACACAACAGTGAGCTTGACTGGAACCCCTCATCTTCCTGTTATTTTGGCTCACTGTTTTTCTTTGCCTTCCCTGTGCTTTGCACTTTCTTATCCTTCCTAACATTTCTTGTTCTTTATAGGCGCCATGTTTTCTGATGGATCAAGTATCTTTAGACAGTCCCACTCCCCACACCAGCTTGTGGCTTTTCCTTTGTACCCTGGACTTAATCAACCTGGGCACTCATTGTGTGCCATGCCATCCATGGCTCCTCCCCTCCCTGACACCTTTCAAGGGTCCTTTTGTTTCCGTAATCCCTGCAACAAAACTGGGTAACCAGATCCCAGCTCATGGGCTTATCCTGGCTCATCCCTGTCACTTCTGCTCCTTTCCAGGAGACGGCGCCTTAATTGCTCTGTGCCCAGGATACAGCTAAATTTCTCCTAGACTCAGGTGTCTTGATCCCTCCTGTTATTTCCTTTCAGATAACTCCAATGGGTGAGATCTATTGGACCTGGGAGCCACCCTCAAATTCGTCTGCTCAAGTTTAACACTATGGCCAATGGAGCTGATACCACTGACTAAATTAGTCTTGGCTCCTCAGAACACCTATAACCCCATATCCAGAAGCTGTGTCAGGCTCCCTATTCATTGTGTACCCCGCCCTATATTTTCATCAACCTAGGATCCAGGACTGCCTTTTCTCTGTTGTATAAACTGTAAAAAAGGCTCCCTATCTATCTCTTCTCCTTGAAATTCAAGATAGTCATTATTAATGTGATATATGAATCTGGCCTAATTAGTTAGAGGGAGGGACAGAATTAAACCATCCCTGGGTTCTTCCTTTTCTCAGATCAATGTATGTGTCATTTGATGTTATGTTTCAGGAGCCCACAGTATGGTGCAATGGCTTTCAGATTATCTAGGTACAGATTTTCACTTGCTACTTTCCAGCCAAGCTACTCCTCATCTTGAAGTTTCAATTTCCTCATCAGTAAAAAGAGTTGGCATGTAATGTTAGTGAAGTGTCCAGGACAATGCCTAACTCCTATTATTTACTGCATGTGCCCATCATTTTCTAATCACTCCTCTTTGTTGTCTAAAATGACTTTCTCTCAATGGATAATTTTTGAGTACCTGATACGTTCCAGGTATTATTATAGGCTACAGTAGTAAACAAGGGAGGTAAGATCCCTCCTTTTATGGATCTTACCTTCCAGTAGGGGGCGATAGGCAATAAATGAGTAAACAATTGTGACAATTCCAGATGGCTCTATATATGTTCCATGAGACAAAGAGAGAAGGGCCATGGGATAAGTGGAGAGTGACTGAATGCTATAGAAAAGTTGACATTTCTGAAGGTGATTTTTAAACTGAGACCTAAATACTAAGAATGAACTAGCCATGTGATGATATGGTTGAAATATGGCCCAGGCAAGTCTCGAGTGGTGAGGTAGGTCTAATTGAGGCATTGCTGAGGAACAGAAATGTGGTCAATGCACTTGGAGTAGGAAGGGGGTGGAAGAGACTGAAACAATAAGAGATTGGGGATACTTACAGGGTTATGCCATATAGTGCCAAATCAGTTGTGGTTAGGGTTTTTTTTAGTCCAAGTACAAGGAAAGACCCTAGAATATTTTAAAAGCAGAGAAGTGTAAAAATCTGATTGGTGATTTTAAAAAGCTACTTTTACCCACCATGTAGAGCAAGAATGGACTTCAACAGACAAAAATGGAATTAGAAAGATGTTTTGAGGGAATCTTTCAAAGCAGATAAGAAGAAAAGTGACTCATTATGCTTCTCAAAACAACTGTGTTCCTGCATTTGCATATACTTCCAGGTGGGTAAAAGTCTTCTATTTGCTCAGGAGAGAAATTACAAAATTGTATTTCTGTTGCCTAAATATTTACCAGATATTACAGTTGCAAAAAACACAAAGCTCTTTTCTTGTTTCATTGATACCTACACAGTGGGTAGAATTAAGGAAAAAAACATAGTATAGTATTTTTTATTAGTATCTATATTAAAATAATGCTATGTTAAAAATAATAACATAGAATTATTATTTTTAATTACTCAGTGTAATGAGATGAAGACTAAAGGTATGAATAATTATTTACAAATTTAATATTTATATTCTATATTCTAACATGTAGAAATGATTTGCTAGAAAGACATAGTAATACATATCAAAAATTTATTATTACAACATTTTAAACAAAATCAAATCAATCCAATGTAATAGCAAAGAAGTATTTATATAAGATCAACCAGCTTTTGGTCATGCATGTTCCTTTTAACTACAAAATAGCTCCTTTATTAAGAGCAAGGCACAATTCAGTAATGAAATTTGGTGAGGTAGTTAAATACTACCAGGTGAAAATGCAGAAGAAAAAACATGAAGTACACTTCTACCTTCCTGTTCTAGAACATGTAGGTCACTCTGGCTCCTTGTTCTCTGGGAGGTATTGAGCAGCAGAGCCAAGTGATGTCACACCAGCATCAGGACAGGGTCAGATAGGGAAGGTGTGAATTGAAACAGATGCCATGGTGCCTGACAGAGCTTGCCATCAAATATTCACATGCGGGACAAAATAGTTGAAAATTATTTAGTAGGGACATTCAGAGCTCAACAACAAATAAAACTTGTATTTCATGCATGCCTGGAGTGAAAGACCTTCAAGAAAAGGAACAAAGGCAAAACTCAAGAAGAAATGAAAGAAAAATTACTTTGGCCATTGCTGGGAACTGGCTCAGAGTTTTTGCTCCACAAGCATCATCACCTAATCAGGGAATGTGCTGTGTGGAAGTCCTCAGAGACAGCAATGAGAGAGAAAGAATAGCCACAGAAGAGGAAGGAAGAAGTTGGTGGAAATAGAAACAAACAAACAGGAAAGACCATGTTGCCCGCAATTGAATCTCACTGTCTCATTTCTGAAACAACTGAAAGCATAACTTAAAACAGCAGAAAAAGACTACATTATATTTAATAAAAATTTTACAAAAATGCTTAATGAAAAAGTGAGTCACACATGGTGAAGGCAGTCCTGAGAGGGAAGTTCATAGCAATACAGGCTTACCTAAAGAAAATAGAAACATTTCAAACAAACAACCTAACCCTATGCCTGCAAGAACTTGAGGAACAACAACAAAGACAGCCCAGAACAAGTAGAAGGAAGGAAATAACCAAGATCAGAGCAGAATTAAATGACATAGAGACTAAAAGCACAACTCTAAGGGTCAATGAATCCAGGAGTTGGTTTTTTTAAAAGATAAACAAAATAGACAAACCTTTAAGTAGGCTCCTTAAGAAAAGAAGAGAGGACCTAAATAGACACAATCAGAAATGAAAGAGGAGAGATTACAACTGATATCACAGAAATAGAAGGGATTGTAAGAAATTACTATGAAGAACTGTATGGCAAGAAATTTGAAAACCTACATGAAATGGAAAAATTTCTAGAAAAATATAATCTTCCAAAACTCAATGAAGAAGAAGTAGAAAGCCTGAACAGACCAATAACAGCAGATGAAATTGAGGAAGTAATCAAAAAACTCCCATCACACAAAAGCCCTGACCAGATGGTTTCACAGGAGAATTCTACAAAGCATTTAAGGAAGAGCTAACCCCTATTCTTCACAGACTATTCCAAAAAATCCAAAATGATGGAAAACTCCCAAAGTATTTTTATGAAGCCAGTATCATCCTAATTCCAAAACCAGATAGAAACACAACAAAGGAAGAAAATTTCAGGCCAATATCACTGATGAACATAGATGCTAAAATTCTCAACAAAATATTAGCAAATCACATCCAACAATACATCAAAAAGATCATATACCACGACCAAGTGGGATTCATCCCAGGGATGCAAGGATGGTTCAATATCCACAAATCAGTAAATGTAATACATCACATAAACAAAAGCAATGACAAAAATCACATGATCATATCAATAGATGCAGAAAAAGCTTTTGATAAGGTACAACCCCCATTTATGATAGAGGTACTCAGCAAAGTGGGAATAGAGGGAGCATTCCTCAATATAATAAAGGCCATACATGAAAGGCCTACAGCCAACATCACACTCAATGGGCAAAAACTAAAAGCTTTTCCACTAAGATCAGGAACAAGACAAGGTTGTCCACTTTCACCACTTCTATTTCACCACTTCTATAGTATTGGAAGTTTTAGCCACAGCAATCAGACAAGAAAAGGAAATAAAAGGCATCCAAATCAGAAAGGAGGAAACAAAACTGGCATTGCTCGCAGATGACATGATAGTGTACATGGAAAACCCTATAGACTCTACCAAAAAACTGCTGGAACTAATAAATGAATTTGGCAAAACAGCAGG
Organism: Sturnira hondurensis; assembly: GCF_014824575.4. Classification (NCBI taxonomy): domain Eukaryota; kingdom Metazoa; phylum Chordata; class Mammalia; order Chiroptera; family Phyllostomidae; genus Sturnira; species Sturnira hondurensis. The sequence continues at coordinate 120,251 of NW_028080952.1, read as the reverse complement.
TTACAAAGTCAATATCCAGAAATCAAAGGCATTTTTGTATACTAACAATGAATCAGCAGAAGCAGAAATCAAGAAAAAAATCCCATTCAATGTAGCAAAAAGAAAAATAAAATATCTGGGAATAAATCTTACCAAGGAGGTAAAAAACCTGGATTCAGAAAACTACACAACACTGAAGAAAGAAATCAAGGAGGACACAAACAAATGGAAACATACCGTGTTCAAGGATTGGAAGAATTAACATCCAATTAACAATTAACAAAATGTCCATACTACCCAAAGCAATTTACAGGTTCAATGCAATACCTATTAAAGTACCAATGGCATATTTCACAGACTTAGAACAAACACTTCAAAAATGTATATGGAACAATAAAAGACCCCAAATATCAGCTGCAATGTTGATAAAGATGAACAAAGTAGTAGAGATCACAATACTTGATATCAAACTGTATTACAAGACCACTGTAATCAAAACAGCCTGGTATTGGCATAAAAACAGGCACAAAGATCAATGGAACAGAACAGAGAGCCCAGAAATAAACCCAACTCACTACAGTCAATTAATATTCGACAAAGGGGGCAGTAACATAAAATGGGGTAAAGATAGCCTCTTCAACAAATGGTGTTGGGAGAACTGGACAGCTACGTGCAAAGAAATGAAACTTGAGCACCAACTTACACCATACACCAAAATAAATTCAAGGTGGATAAAAGACTTAAATACAAGCTGTGACACCATTAAAGTCCTAGAGGAGAACATAGGCAGGAAAATATCAGATATTTTATGCAGCAACATTTTTACTGATACATCCTCTAGAGCAAGGAATATAAAGGATAGAATAAATAAATGGGATCCCATCAAAATAAAAAGCTTCTGCACAGCTAAAGAAAACAGCATTAAAATAAAAAGACAACCAACTGTATGGGAAAACATATTTGCCAATGATACCTCAGACAAAGGTTTAATCTCCAAAATATACAAAGACCTCACATGACTCCACTCAAAGAAGACGAGCAACCCAATTAAAAAATGGGCAAAGGACTTGAACAGACACTTCTCTAAGGAGGACATACAGAGGATCCAGAGACACATGAAAAGATGCTCAATATCACTAGCTATTAGAGAGATTCAAATTAAAACCACAATGAGATACCACTTTACTCCGGTGAGAATGGCTATCATAAACAAAGCAATAAACAACAAATGTTGGAGAGGGTGTGGGGAAAAGGGGACCCTGGTCCACTGTTGGTGGGATTGCGGACTGGTACAACCATTATGGAAAACAGTATGGAATTTTCTAAGAAAACTAAAATTGGACCTGCCTTTTGACCCAGCAATTCCACTGCTGGGATTGTATCCTAAGAACCCTGAAACACCAATCCAAAAGAACCCATGCACTCCAATGTTCATAGCAGCACAATTTACAATAGCCAAAAGTTGGAAGCAACTTAGGTGCCCATCAGTAAATGAATGCATCAAAAAACTATGGTACATATACACAATGGAATTCTATGCAGCAGAAAGAAAGAAGGAGCTCCTACCTTTTGCAACATCATGGATGGAACTGGAAAGCATTATGCTGAGTGAAATAAGCCAGGTGTTGAAGGACAAATACCATATAATCTCACCTTTAACAAGAAGCTAAACAACAAAGCAAACAAGCAAGCAAAATATAACCAAAGACACTGAAATAGAGAACAGGGGGACAGCAACCAGAGGGGAGAGGGGAGGGAATTTCAGGGGAAATAGGGGAGGGATTTAGAGGAACATATATAAAGGATACATGGACAACAACTAAGAAGGGTGGAAATGGGAGGGAGGGGGGAGCCCGGCGGGGGTGGGTTGGGATGGGAGTAATAGAAAACTGTACTTGAAATATAATTAAATAAATTTAAAAAAGAATTTAAAAAAAGTAAGTCACAGTCTAGGAGTCAAAATTCACAGTTCACATAAAAAACAAATGCTTTTAATGCAAAATATACATTAAGAAACCCAATAATAAAAATGGGGAAAAGATTTAGACAGTTCACCAAAGAAAATATATGGCAAATAAACACAGAAAAAAGGGACTCAACGTTATTAGTCACTAAAGAAATATGAATTAACCCTGGTGGTGTGGCTCAGTGGATTGAGTGTTGGCCTGTGAACTGAAGTGTTACCAGTCTGATTCCCAGTCAGGGCACATGCCTGGGTTGTGGGCCCAGCCAGGTCCCCAGTGGGAGTTGTGTGAAAGGCAACCACACATTGATTTCTCTCTCTTTCTCCTTCTCTTCCCCTCTCTCTAAACATAAAATGAACAAAATCTTAAAAAAGAAATATGAATTAAAATGACCCTGATGAGGTCTCACTATATATTAGGAGGACAAAAAAAGGCGGGGTTGGGGGAGATCATTAAAGGTGTTGGTTGGAATGTAAAGCCACTAGGACTCCTGTACAATGCCAGGGTATATCCACATAGTGGCATGACCATCCTTAAAAAGTTTGATATTTTTTATGAAGTTAAACAGCTTAGCATGTGACTGGGCATTCCACTTTTAAGTTTTTAGTCATGACCAATGAAAACTTATATACGTGTACAAACCTCTACGTAATACTTACAGCAGCATTTTAACTGAAGTTCCTTCAACAGCCAAATTAATAAATGGAATATCATCTATATCCACATAATGGACATCTATACCATATACTGTTTAGCAATAACATGGATAAATATCAAATGCATTAAGTGGAAGAAGTCAGGGTTCAAAGATTACATCTGCATAATTCTGACCAAAATTCTAAGGTCAGACAACAGACCAGCAGCTGTCAAGGGCTTGTGGTGGGTGGAAAGGCTGACTATAAAAGGGAATGAGGGAATGTTTAGGGGTTGATGGAACTCTTCTGTATCTGTATTAGAGTGGTGGGTATTTGACTCTGCATTTTTAAACTCATGGAATTGTTCTACAAAAAGTGAATTTCAGTGGATGTAAATTTAAAAAGCATTAAAAAATAAACTCTCATGAGACCATTTGCCAATTTAGTGTAAAATTTACCTTTCAAGGCTCACCCATGGTTTTTTTTTTACATTTTTCCTCTCTCTTCTATTTTCTCATTGTATATTCCTTGCTTATTTTCTGCTCCTTTCCTTTTTTTTCCTCCTGTCCTTTATTACTGTCATTTGGATTGAAGCATCTGTGCCAAATTCTAGTAATCCAGTTTTTCAAATACCACAGAAATATATTGAGAAAGAACATGTTTTGAGGAAAAAGATGCTCTTTCATTAATGCTAAAATGTATCTTGATTTCATAAAAACTGCTTAAAGATAGACAAGTTATATTGCACAGTCTTACAAATTATTTGCAACTGTTTTCAACTTCTCATGATTATGTTTTTTAATGAGGCTTTCATACAAAATCAAATTTAGGTGGCAATGAAATCATTCAACTAGATATAATATGAAATCTGTCAAATTCAAATTTGGTTAGTTTCAAATGTTATTAGAGTAATCTTTTCTAAAGAAATTGACAAGAGAAAGAAGAAATAGGAAGAAACAAGAATAAGCAAAGAAATTTATCTTATGTGAATAAGGAGGATATTATTGGAAAAGCCCACATAGGAGAAATAGAAGGTCTGAATTTGTATGGCATTGTTAGTACAGAAAGAGAAAGACAGTATTAAAATATTTCAGGGGTAAATTATTAGGACTTATTATTTATTTGATGACATATTTATTTTCCTACTTTACATAGCTAGATTGACTGAATGCAACTGACATACAGAAAAAGGTGTAGAAGAGAAAGCATAAATTTGCATAAACATTGTTTTTAAAGTTATGGATTTGTTGATTTTGATAAATATGTGTGATACAGAGGTAAAGATTATGATGGCCACCAGGATATGTATATATATGCATGTGCATGTTGTATGTACATACATATCTGAAACTTAACACAAGAGTCAATATCAGAGATACAGATTTGGAACAAATCTGCTTATATATGTAGTTGAATAAACATGTGTGTGTGTGTGTGATCTCCATATTTATAATATGAACAAATTCTTGAATATACGTAGATTCAATTACCAAGGAAGAAGGTGAATGAGAAAAGCAATTTGTGAGATAGAAGATGAAGTCAAAGACATGAGGAATGAAGTAGGGTTACTATTAAACCTGCGAAGAGGCAATTTACTTAATTCTGGGAGGATAAAAAATGGGTATCAATGTATTTCAAAAAGGAGCTGAGAGAGGTGGATATTGAGAAAGATCGGATCAAAGTATCACAATTTTCTGAATGAGTATGGGGAAGATTTCATCATAAAACATGATGGGAGTAAGATTGGAGTGGGGTTAGAAGTGTGGTGAATATTTGAAATTGTTTTTGTAAAAATTTTTATTGTATTTTTTCTATTACCATTTATCCTCCTTATACCCTTTTTCCACCTCCACCCAACTTCTCCCCACCAAAATTGCTTTTGATAGAAATATGATTAATATCCGATCAAGATAAATTCAAATAATTAACTAAAGATTCTCTAAACGTATAGGATCATGCAATCTGATTTATTGCATAGTCAGTCGCTATTCATTTTCAGCTTTGAAGATGTTAACATAGTAAAGGAGAGATTGTAACATTTGTTTAGTCTTATATTTGTGCTGGTAGTATATGACAGAAAGTTAAAAGAAATCAGAGTCTGAGTGAGATACAAATTATCACCTTGTAAAATTAAAAAACAAGAACAAAAACAAAAAATGATGTTGGCTGAGAAACTGGAATAAAGTTATAGTGATTCAGTTACTCCAAAACCTTGTCAACGCAGAAGACAAATATAGTAACATTATGAGTTAAGCATCATAAGATGACACATAATGAGAAGTGAAATACAGAGGTTAAAATATAGCAAGTAAAGCAATTCCACATTTTAATTACTTCAAACAGAATTAAAAGAATGATTTTTATATATGTTGTAGAGATAATTTTTATTTAAGTTTAAAAGCTAAGCACTTGGAGAGTCTATGGTTTTGAAACAGTAATGTACATTACTATTAAGTTACTCTGGGACTGTTGTGTAGCTAAATGGTGAATAAGAGAGTTTAGTATATGAGCCTCAGTTTATGAGCATTTTTTCTTTACTTAGTCGTGGTAACCTTCAGGATCCAGGAAGTCCAAAACATGCCTGGAACAGTGAGAATCCCCTGTCTTGTTATTTCTATGCCAAGTATAATTTCTATAACCAAATTCTTACAATTACATCAAGAATCTAGGTCCACTGTCAGTGAGAGTAATATTCAGTTTACTGGAGTACTGGAGTAATGAGGATTTATTAGGGTTATGTGATGAAATTATAAAGCAAATGTGATAAATTACAGAATTGATAGAACTTAGACTTAACATTAGATATTATGATGATTATTATTAGGGCTGCTGTTGATATTTTATTATTCAGAGGGCAGGTAGGGATAGTGATATTACCTGAAAGTTGTGGCATATTCAGTCTCTTGACTGATTGGGGCACTGATTAATGACTTACTCAACGACCACCTGCTTTTCTTTTGCATGGAGCATAATAGTACTGATAAGGTTAATAATGAAAACTGACTAATGCAGGAGAGACATCAGGAAAAAAATATTCATTAGGGAGTCCTTTTAACTTTTGAGTTCATAAGAAAATGGGATGGGAAATCATAGAGTCACTCTTCTTTGCCGTATTTGTGTTCATTAGTTTTGCTGTGTTTTGGGACAAATAAAGGCAACTATTATTTGTTTTAGGGCGTGGGAAGAGTGAAGTAGCTACGATGGCCCTGAGAGACTGTGACTGAGCACTGAGCAGCTTCCGGAACTCCCCAGCGGCACCCTGTTTGTTGTATATGCCTCAATACGATCTCATTTCCTAGACATGAGAATCTAGGAGGTGATTTTACAGCCCTGGAGAGACTCCTCAATCTTGGAGCCTCAGGGAATATACCCTTGTTCGAGTAGATCTGTGAAACTCTCCATGGTATGGTTTGGGGAGGGGTTTTAGAGCAGCTCAGGAAATAAAACTGCTCATCTGGGTGGTGGCGATGGTTTTGCCAAGAGAGCCTCAGATACCTTAAGAATCATCTCCCACCTGGGGACACTCTTAGCAACTAGGTAAGTTTTAGGGCAAAATCAGAGGATAAAGTTGGTCTATCAACAGAATATTGTAAGATATCAGCACTGAAATTTGTAATTGCCCGCCCCCCCAACCACTTCTTTCAATGTCCCCTTATCTCCCTTTTGCCTTCATTCTCTAGTCCAAGCACTCCATGTCCGTGTGTCCTTGGCTTCTTGCTCATTCACACCTGTTTTAAGGCACAGATGTGAAGACAACTTTTTAAACCTTATGATGAATAAATAGGTCATCTTTTTCCTAGTGACGGATAGATTTTCTGATTTTCTACAGTGAAGCATTGTTTTAGGAAGTAAGAATCTCCCAGTCACTTGAACTAATGTAGGCAGAAGGTAAATTTCATCTATAGAATACTGAGTGAGTGTTTCTATATTGGTTAAACATTGGAATTTTAAAATTCCTTTTGTCTAGAGTCCTAGAATGATTGGAGTTTGAGAATTTCCCAGTAAGAAGGGAAACTGCCTCTGCCATCAGGTGAGGAGTGCTTACAATTAATCTCCAAATCAGGAGGGTTTTTTTCCTGTTTCCTGAGGTCCTCCCTAGCTATTATACATCCTAGTATAGTGAAATACTACTCAGTAAACTTCTTTTAAGGCCAGTCCCTTTTTCTACCGTCCGTGAGCACCCATTTAGAATGCCTGGAAACCTGAAAGTTTCTCTAGTACTTACACCAAATGGAATTATGCTTATTTGTTTGCTGCTATTTATGCTATAGGAAATTTTGTAATTTTATGTTATTGTTTACCTCCTTTAATAAAGTCATGTAGCTTGTGGTAGCCTAGGGAACAGATAAAAACACTTACACAGTCTATTTTTGTTCATGACTGTGGCAATATGAACAGAAGACGATTAATGTTAAATCAAACTTTCAATGGAAACACTTGGGATCTAAGAACTTACTCTTCAGGGGATGGACTTGAACTCTGCCTGTTTTCTAGATCCTGAATAACATAAATAAAGAACATAATCTAAAGACCTATATCAAGGAGTCAGAAACTTGCCCAGAGGTGCAGTTTTGATTTGGTCTTCTCTAACTGAATCCTCAAGCCCCGTTGCACTTAACTTAATTTTTCTCAACAAGGTTCTGCCTCACATGTACCCCTCCCTCTCATATTCTCATCTGTTTTGCTACTAATGAGGTGTTTTTTTAAAGATTTTATTTGTTTATCTTTAGAGGGGAAGGAGAGAGGGAGAGAAACATCAATGTATGGTTGCCTTTTGTGCGTCCCCTGCTGGTAGTTAGCCTGCAAGGAACCAGCCTGCAACCCAGGCATGTGCCCTGACTGGGAATCGAACTGCGATCGTCTGGTTCACAGGCCCGCGCTCAATCCACTGAGCTACGCCAGCCAGGGCCTAATGAGGTGTTTGACTCAGGAAAGTTATTCTCCTTACCTAGGCTTCAATTTATTTATTAGTAAACTGTGAAATCAATTTTCACTTCTGCTATCTGTTGGACTTCTGTTTTTCTCATTTTATTTCTTTTCTCTCCTTCCCTCCCATTATCTTATTTTCTCCTTTCCTCTCTCATTTGTTTACCTCTTAAACCTTTCTCTTGTTTCTGCTCTTTCCTACAATTATTAGAAAAACTTAAATATTCTTTTTTTTCTCAAAAGCTACCAGAATACAAAAAAACTAAAACAACAATTTAGTGAAAGGACAGAAAATGTATGCTGGCAATTTGATAGTCCAGATATTTGTACCAACACCTCACTGTCTTTCCAAAGAGCAATGGAAATAAATGCATATTTTACAGAAAAAGGGAAAATTTGCTTAGAGTGAAAAATGGCTAAGGCTGGTGAAATCTGAATCAGAGATCTTTCAAAAAGCACTTTTTGGAAAATTTTAAAAACAGTTATGATACGTCTTTTTGATGCGTCATGAGCAGGGGTCATCCGGAAATGTAAACATAGCCTGAGATTGAGGCACTCAATATTCGTAGAACGGAAGACAAATTATTAAACAGTTAAAAGAGCTACAGAATTCAACTTTATTATTCTTGCTAAAATAGAATCTGTCAGTTTTCCCTTCTACCAATTGCAAAGAACTCTGACCAAAAAATTCAAAACAGACAAACAAAGCCAAAAATAGGAAAGAAAGAAACAAAATCACCAATAGTAGCAGTGAGAACATGTGAAGAAAACTTTTTATTTCAAGTAATTACAATACAAAGCACCTATTTTCTTTTCTAAGGCTTTTGCATTTTTAATACTCACATGTCCTCTGTGAGGTATTATTGCTGCCCACATATTCCATGTACAGGGCTCTACTGAGGAGTCAGGTGAACTAGAATCTGATTACAAGATGTGTGGATCTACAGTCCATATTCTTACCACATTGCCTCTTAGTCAACTCGATTCTAATAAATTGTTGAAGGCAGCTGATGTGTTTCTGAAGGCTAAACACTTCTCAAAGAGGGTCTACTCTATCTCTCACTGGCATTCATGTTTAAAGTTGACTGGCCCCATCAGGGGGCCTTTTGGAGCAAATATAGTCACTGATTCTGGCAACATAAGTATGTCTTCCAGATCCCTACTAATGCCTCTATACTGACTGTCAATCAGAGTATAACGTGCCATTATGAATGGTAACTGTGCCTTAGCAATAGAACTGCCAGATGATTCTGATTGTAACAACAACAAATTCAGGTAAAGTTAACCTATAAAGAAAATTGCTGTTATTGTTTTTCTAAGTATAATTTGCTCCCTTTCTACTAAGACTTCACTAGATTAAAGTTGACAAATACATTTCACTTCATATAACTAGAAGTTGCTGTCTGAGGTTCTTGTGTTGAGAATGACTCTAAGGCTGCATCCAGGCTCAGAATAAATGAAGGGGGGGGAGGGTCATGCTCTAATGGAAGCATAGGCATGTGCCCTACCCTACATACATGATTCATTGTATTCACAGGAGTTCTAGGCATAAGGAGTATGATGGGTGTGAATGACATCCTTTCAGGAAAACACATAATTAATACTTTATATTGATTTTTGTCTTGGTTATTGTGTCCTCGGCCTCTGATTCAACAGTTTAAAAGCTCTTGATTAAAAAAAAAGGAAGGAAAGGTCAAGAGGCAGAATTTTTGCCTAATGTATTGGCACTACAGTGTGTGCTTTAAATTTAATATGACTTATTTGTATTTGGGTGGATCTTTTTCCCTTGGCCAGTAGAAGCTTTCTCAACAGAAAACATTGTGGAGTAGTAAAGTCAGGAATTTAGTCTTCTCTTACACCCTCCCCGACCCATGTGAAAATACAATGGTTCTATTCCCAGGGAAGTTTGATTCTAATATCTTGTTTATCTCTGTGACTGTATTTTCAGAAAGCCATCCATCAAGATCAAGCTCTTTCCTCATCTGTATCTTATACAGACTTCATGGCAAATAACAACTACTCCCACTTCCAACACCTTTATTTTGTTTTAACTGGGATTCCAGGGCTTGAACAAACATACTACTGGCTGGCATTCCCACTGGGTGCTATATATGTTATTGCCCTCTTTGGCAATAGTGTCATTATCTCTACCATCAAGTCTGAATTGTCCCTGCATATCCCCATGTACTACTTTCTGTGTATGCTGGCACTGGCAGACATGGGACTTGCCCTCTGTACTTTGCCCTCTATGCTAGGCATATTCTGGTTTAACTACAAATCTATTGCCTTTGATGCCTGCCTTGTTCAGATGTACTTCATCCACACCTTTTCAGCCATTGAGTCTGGCGTGCTGGTGGCCATGGCCTTTGATCGGGTCGTGGCAATCTGGACCCCCCTCCGGTATAGCACCATCCTAACCAATGGTGTGCTCTTCAGAACAGGGGCAGCCATCTTGACAAGGGCAGTCTGCGTGGTCTTCCCTGTGCCTTTTCTCATCAAACGACTCCCCTTCTACCGCTCCAACGTCCTGTCCCACTCCTTCTGCCTCCACCAAGATGTCATGCGCCTTGCCTGTGCCAGCACCCGTGTTAACAGTCTCTATGGCCTCATTGCTGTAATCTTCACTAAGGGCTCTGACTCCCTCTGCATCCTCCTCTCCTATGCCTTCATACTCCGAACAGTAATGGCCATTGCCTCCAGGGAGGGCCGGCTGAAGGCACTCAACACCTGTGTTTCACACATCTGTGCTGTACTCATCTTCTACGTGCCACTCATTGGGGTGTCTGTCATTCACCGTTTTGGGAAGCACCTTTCACCTCTGACTCATGTCCTCATGGCGAATGCCTACCTTCTTATACCCCCTGTGCTGAACCCCATAGTCTACACTGTGAAGACCAAGGAGATACGAAGGAAGATCATCCAGATATTTGTTAGAACCAAGATTACTTCAGAGAGTTAAGGTCCACCAGGTGGAGAGAGGAAGAGTCTATTCTGTAAAAGCTCAATTATGACTATGACAAATAAAGGTTTATGTATTTTTTCACATTTCTGTGTGATTTGAATTGGGAAAAAGAAGATTTTCCTGCTCTCACAGCATACTTTCCTATTGCTGTGCCAAGCTGTTTTTTGCCCAGTAAAGGAAAAGTGGAATCTGTAGAAACAGTTCAATGTCCTGCTCTTTAGCCCTGCATTTATGACTTGACATACTAATGCTCAAGACAGAGAATATTATTAACTCCATTTTAAGTAACTCTTTTGAACAGAAATAGGCCATTAGCTTTATTCTTTCTAAACTAAAACTCATTAAATTGATTTAATTTAACATTCTAGCTCAGGAGTTAGAAATGACTTCTATCAGCTTAATAGGGAAGAGATAAACTATTCTCATTAAATAGTAAGAGAACACCTGGGGATAATACCTTATTAAATAAGAGATGAATCAGAAAAATGACCAAATCTTAAGATTAAGAATATAAGTGTATACAATTGAGCAGGGACAATGGTGTTGCATAATTTGGGATTGAAAGACTAGGGAGTTTTAGCTCTTCCATGTGTGATACTGGGTATTCTCTTACTGCAATTTTTAATTTTGAAAATGAAAATAATATCACTTGGCTTCCAGTGTTGTACAAAATTAAATTCAATCCTATGAATATAATTATTTGTAAACTTTAAAGTGTTGTACACCAATAAGAAGTGTTCAAAAATATCATGTGTAAGAGGATAAGAAAACATGTATTTATAGACTTGCCACTAAGTAATACACAGTACCTTTTACATCTTACCTTATTTGATAATTATGGTATCCCTATAAGGGAGAGTATTGGGTACTGTTTTCAAATGAACATATCAAAGCACAAAGCAATATATTTTTTGGCCTAGACTCAGGCAGGCATATTTCCTGAAGAATGATGGATACCATCTATGTTGTGGAAAACAAATAAAATGAGATAGTTAGAATGGGAAAGACACTTACAGTAGAGGTTTAAAAATAATTATGAATATTGTTTGAAGGCAAACTAGATATAGAAAGTAGAAGAAACAAGGCACATGTGTACACTGAATTATTTGTGTCCCTTTACATGGTCCAGATGACTTTTTCCAAAGGATTTACTGCTTGTTAAAATCTAAGACAAAAGACTCTTTGTGACTTGAGTGGCAATTGTAATTATCTGTTACTAAAATCAGTGGCTATTTCAGAAGTTTGTTAGGGCAGACCCTAGCTTAGTTAACATTAATTTAGTAAGAGGATGCATACAAAAATGAGTTTCTCCATTTAAATACTGTTTTCGGGTTCAAGAGGACTTACTGAATTAATCTCAGGTTCATAAAAAGAATCTTTATTATTCTTTTTTATTTCTACAAGAAACATGAGCACAATGCAGACATTCAACAAAATCAAAAAATGTAAAAAACAACATTTAAGTATTCTGGCCTCTGTAAGAAGAGCTGAGCTCTCTCACTCCTGCACCTGTTAAGAGTTTGCCCACACAGTTGCAGTCCTGAGTCTGGAGTGGGGACCACAACTCAAAGCTGGAGCTCACATGGGGGTAGGGTGCTTAGAAGCAGTGCAAACTGACCAATATCCTCAGGACTCATCTCCGTGTGGACTTTTGGGTCTTGGGTGTTTTCACTCACATGTCGTGCTTGAAATTTAATGTATGCCAAAATTTTCTAAATCATACTCTACCTTTTAGAGGCAAATAGAAATGTTCTTCATAGCCATTGTCTTTGGTGCCTTTAGTACATGGAGACTAAGCTTGAAACTAGGGTACTTATGCAGGAGTTAGTGGGTTTTCCTATGTCTTTCTCTGTTTCCTTCACTTTTCTTTACAGACAATCATAATGATAGCTGCAGCAATGGCCGTGCTAGCAATAGTAGCAATACCATCTACTAAATGATAACCACAGTAATTGATGTTTTAGACAAGGTCTCATTACTCTAAGAATTAACTCTCTGAGTGCATATATTGAGAGCAAGGGCTTAGGTGTCATATACCCCTGGGTTGAAGTTCTGGCTGTGCCACTCATTATCTGTGTAGTGTGAATAAGAGATCTAATTTCTTTAATGCTAATTGTTCTAATCTATAAAGTCTGAATAGGACTATTGTTTGAGATTAAGAGTTAATGCATTTAGGGCTTAGCCCAAGGCCTGGAAATAACAAGCACTGAACAAATATCTGTTGTTACCATTATTGTTATTATTTTCAATTTAAAACCCCCCCACACACTGAGGCAGAGAGCATTTATGTAATTTGGTTGAGTTTACATAGCAAGTAGGTGGGCACAGCCACAATCTGAAAACACATCACTACTCTAGCTCTAAGATTAACAAGCAAGGGACTGTAAATATTTGTAATTCATATAAATAAATCAAGTTGAAGGGTGATTAAGGGAAAAATATTTGATTTGTTAATTAGAAAGAAGTCTGAGCCATGGAAAACAGATTTCATGCAGTAATGGAGACAAAAGTCAGACTGCAGGAGCTAGAGAAGGTGCTGTAAAGTGAGGATGTGGATTATGCGTGTAGATGTCAGTAAAGGATTCACACTTTTTAATTTTACGATGCTATGGTCCTATCGGAAAGTGAGAAATGGTGGCATTAAAGGGCACTTTCAGATACTTGTCCCTCTTATCCCAGTGTGTGAACATTAGAAATATATTATGTGGTGGTTGGCTTTTATCCTTAGAGTGACAGTTTTCAAATTTTTGGTTATAATTCTGTATAAGAAAGTGAAAAACGATACTTCCTAATATATTTATGTTTTATTTTTATTTATTGAAAAACAACAGACAATACTATGCAGATACTACTACACTAATATCATATGTATGTAATAACACATTAAGAAAAATAAGTATTTTGGAGAATGAGATAAAATTAAATACAAATAAAATTTCTATTACTTTTTCTTTGTAGATCAATTGACCATAATCGATTCTGTCTGAGATTAATGTTTTCCATTTAGATAGCATCAATACTGAGGCCTTGGCTGATATTTGCATTCTGTGGAAACCAACAATTTTCAAGTAATTTTCATTGAAAATGTAAACTCTATATCAATTTTGAAAATTTAGTTTTTTAATTAAGTTTATTGGGGTGATATCAGTTAATAAGATTGTATATAGATTTCAAGTACATATTTCTATGATACAAGATCTGTATATTCACTGTGTGCCCACCACTCAAAATCTAACCATCTTCTATCACCATAGTAGGTCCCCTCCACCCCTAACCTATCCCACCCCTTTTCTCTCTGGTCTTTTACAATCTCTTTTAAACTATAATGCTTTATAGATTTTAGTATATAAATTATTTGTTAAGTTTATTATTAAGCATTTTATTCTTTTGGTTGCAATTGCAAAAGGAATTATTATTTTATTTCTTTGAAATTTCATTATATAGAGACAACTGAGAATGACAGTACAAAGAGAAATCCCAAGTAAACAAATTGACATTACTTCTTAAAGAACTAGAAAAAAAGGAACAAAACAACCCAAAGTCAGCAGAAGAAAGAAGATATAAAAATTAGAGCAGAATTTAATAAAATAAAGAACAAAAAGACTACACAAAAGATTAACACACAAAAGAGCTGGTTATTTGGAAAGATTAATAAAATTGACAAACCCCTGGCGAGACTCATATGCAGACTTGAGCTACCACTTTGAAAAACAATGTGGAGATACCACAAAAAATTAAAAATGAATCTGCATTTTTACCCAGTCATTCCACCTCTGGGAATATATCCAAAGAAACCAAAAGCACTAATTCAAAAGAACATAAGCACGCCTATGTTCATTGCAGCATTGTTTACAATCACCAAGATAATATGGAAGTAGTCCAAGTGTCCATCAGTAGATTAGTGGATAGAACCACTATAGGACATTTACACAAAGGAATATTACTCAGCCATAAAAAGAGAAAATTTTACCATTTGCAACAGCATGGATAGACCTGGAGAACATTATTCTTAGTGAAATAAGCCAGTCAATGAAAGATAAATACCATATGATTTCACTTATATGTGGAATCTAATGAACAAAGTGAACTAACAAGTAAAATAGAGGCGGACACATAGAGAGCAGGATGACAGCTATTGGGCGGGGGTGAAAGTTAGGGAGTGGAGGGATCAAGCAAAAAGGATAAAGAACTAATGGGCATGGACAACAGTATGGTAATTGCAGTTAGAGGGGCTTTAAGGGGGTTAAATGATAATAAAAAATATAATAAAAAATTTGAAAAATAAAAATATAAAAGACCAATATAAACAAAAACAGAAATGAAAGAGAAGTTACCACAGTCATCACAGAAATACAAAATATCTTACTCGAATACTATGAAAGATTATATGCCACCAAAGTCAATAACGCAGAAGAAATATATAAATTCCTAGAATATATAACCTTCCTAGATCAAATCATGAAGAATTGGAAAACCTAAATAGACCAATCAGCAATGAGGAAATTGAAACCATCAACAAAAATCTTTGGATGCCAAAGTCATGGGAGTGAATGGGGCCATCTTCTTGACAAGGGTCTTCCCGAAGGGCAGAAGAGCCTGGGTCCCAGGGCAAAAGGAGCTTAGCTTGCTCCCACCCCACTGAGGGTGTTTCCCTTGCCCCTTACCCCTCCCCTGGGCCTTGTACTATAAATATATAAGGAGGGAAGCGGGGGTGGGGAGGGGTTGTGGGACTGAGGTCTTGCTTCTCCTTCTCCCTGCTCCCTTGGTCCCCTATCCCTGGGACATTTGTTAAAAAATTAAAAAAAAATAATTTTAAAAATTAAAAAATAACTCTCTAAAAAATAAAAGTCCAAGACCAGATGACTTCCCTAGTGAATTCTACTAAACATTTCAAAGATTTGAAATCTCTCCTTTTCAAACTCTTTGAAAAAATTGAAGAAGGGCAATACTTCTAACACATTTTATGAGGCTAATATAACCCTGACGCCAAAACCTGGTAAGACTAACATGAAAAAGAAAAACATAACAATATATTTGATGACTACAGATGCAAAAATCATAAATAAAATACTAGAAAATCAAATACAACAATACATTAAAAAATAATACATCACAATCAAGTGGAGTTCATTCCAGGGGCACAAGGATGGTTCAACATATGCAAATCAATCAATGCATTCAATAACACACTACATTAAAAAGAGAAAGTATAAAAATCATATGATCTTATCAACAGATGCAATAAAAGCATTTGCTATGATACAACATCCACTTATTAAAACACCCAATAATATAGGTATAAAAGAAAAATACCTTAACACAATTAAGGTTATATATGATAAACCCTCAGAAAATTTAGTCTTAATCTGCCTCTCTGGAGGTGGATTACTGAAATTTCATTAGTGCTAAATGTACACTTATTGAATGGGAAAATAACCCCCCCTAGCAACTTGATTATGTAATTACTAAAATACTAGCAAAATACTTACAATAAGTATTAGTGTCAATGCAAAGGCACATTGCATTTGTCATGCTCTTCAGCACACTTGGGTGCACTGATTTCTTAAACTTCTTCCCGGTGCTGAAAGTTTTCATTTGTCCTCATACAATGTCCATCAGCAATTTTACTTGGTAAAGTTTTGCTGGATTTCTTAGTACACAGCAAAATAAACTTCACTCGTGCTGAGTCAAAACAGAAAAGCCAAAACACCAATTATTCTCTTAACTATTCTCTTAATAGTTCTGAAAACTAGAACTATTATAAGTCTGTAAAGAAGTAATATCCCTCAAAAAGAATAGGTATAAATTAAGTGACCATGGATATGTCTTTTAATTTTGTCATAGCCACCCTTTACCCAATAAATACTGAAACATAAAAATAAATGCTATTTAATTCTGTAAATTTTCTTTGCTCTATTTTAAGGAAAATAATGCTATCTCAGAAACACTGCTTTTCAGCAGTGATATAGGGCTTTTATAACCCTTATTAATGTAATTATTATTTAACAGATAATTAAAGAAAAATATTACTTAACATTATATGAATAAACACTCATGAGCATTATCTAGATAAACAGGTGATAATTTATGCTCATCTCCAGTTTCAAAGAAGAAAAATTGTGATGGTAATTAAATTATATTTTATATGTAACTCCAGATATCAAAATATATACATCTCCAAATGGAGTATACAAAGACCAAGAGTGACCTGTGTTATATCTTTACCCACACCCACAAGTCTTGCCCACCCTTGAATTCAGCCAGATGTGTATAATTTGACTGCATTATAACTGCTTAAAATGCTATTATTCTGGAACTTACATTTGATTTCATTTTCCTAGGTCCTTTTCTTTCTTCTCTGGAAGATGCAGATGATCCGCCTTCGTATCTGTTTGGTCTTCACACTGTACACCATGGGATTTAGTACAGGGGGGAGTAACAGATAGGTATTGGCCATGAGCATGTGTACTACTGGGGATAAATGCTTCCCAAATCTGTGGATCATGGTAATGCCAATGAGGGGAACATAGAAGAGGAGCACTGCACAAATATGGGAGAAGCAGGTATTGAGGGCTTTGAGCCTTTCAGCTTTGGAAGCAATGCCCAGTACAGTCTTCAGGATGAGCATGTAAGAAATGAGAATGATGAGGGCATCCAGCCCCAATGTGAAGATGACTATAATGAGGCCATACAGGCTGTTGATGCGGGTGCTGGCACAGGCTAGCCGCATTGCATCTTGGTGGAGACAGTATGAATGAGACAAGACATTGGAACTGCAAAAGGGTAGTCGCTTTATAAGGAAGGGAACAGGGAAGACCACACAGACTGCTCGGGTGAGGACAGCTATTCCAATTTTTCCAATGATACCATGGGTGAGAATGGCAGGATAGTGTAATGGGTCACTGATGGCCACAAATCTGTCAAAGGCCATGGACACTAACACTCCTGATTCTACCACTCCAAATCCATGGATGAAGAACATCTGCGTGATGCATGCATCAAAGGAAATCTCAGGGGCATTAAACCAGAAGATGCTGAGCATGGAAGGCAAGGTGGACATTGAGAGACTAACATCAGTTAGAGCCAAGATGGAAAGGAAGTAGTACATAGGTTCATGGAGACTCTGGTCTACCTTGATGACAGCTAGGATGGTACCATTTCCCAGGAGAGTTAGTGTGTAGAGAAGTCCCAGGGGAAAGGCCATCCATGGGTTTTTCTCTGGCATTCCTGGGATACCTGTCAAAATAAAACTATGGGGGTTGACAAGCGATGCATTCAAGTCCATCATGGTGTTCTCATTACCAGGTGAGGCTGTATTCTCCCTTGTAGCTCAGAGCTCCTAAATTAAAAATATATTTTCATATAAGTCAGATAAATGGCTTTATGAATAGAAAGTGGAACAATGGAGGGGAGAATTAAATTTAAAAAACCAGCATCTAAGAAATTTTTGTGTCACTGTCTTTTTGTTTCCTGGATAATCCAATGGGATGACCTCCCTTCCCTTGGACTTAATATGCTCATCTGAAAAATTAAGATAAGACTATAACCCTAGTGTTTACTCAGTAAAACATTTGGATATCTCCTCTTTTAAAAGCTCTGAAGGTTTGGCAGAAAAAAAGCAGCAGCACCAAAGAACTTAATACATAGGGAGTGTTGCTAAATAATCAAGTGAAAACCCACCAAACTCACATTACCACACACACAGCTATTCACATTCCATTGCCTTTGCAAACCCATGTCCACACGAATCCATCTATGTGTGACTATATGCATGTGTTGAGCTCTGTCCAGAAAAGGTCTAGCCATTGTTAATATAAGGAGAATGGTTTGTGCAACATTAATGTAACCTTTAAGCTAAGGAGAGTGGACTGAAATGCACATGCATGAACAAGGATGACTTCTCTGTACTAGTCATTGAGGGGGGATAGACGCTGCTGAGTGAGAATGTGTACTGTGTGGCTGTCACATTAAAAATGAGCCCTGGCTGGTGTGGCTCAGTGGATTGAGCACGGGCCTGTGAACCACACGATTGTGGTTCAATTCCCAGTCAGGGCACATGCCTGGGTTGCAGGCCAGTTCCCAGCGGGGGACTTCTGAGAGGCAACCATACATTGATGTTTCTCTCCTTTTCTCTCCTTCCCTTTCCCTCTAAAGATAAATGAATAAAATCTTTTAAAAAATGAGCAAGTAGAGCAATGAATCTGCATCAAATTTTGTGTTGTGCTTGAATATTCCTCTACAGAATCTATTTGGATGATTGAGAAGGCTGAAGCTTTGGGCAACTGGTGATTGATAGTTTCATCACGACAACATGCCTGCTCATGCATCACATCTCATGCAGAGATTTTTTAGTGAAACATCAAATCACCCAGATGACTTAGACTTCCTATAGATCAGATTTGATGCCTTGTGACTTCTGGCTTTTCCCAAAACTAAAGTCACCTTTGAAAGGGAAGAGATTTTAAAACCTTGATGAGATTCAGGAAAATATGACAGGGAAGCTGATGGTGACTGGGAGAACTGTGTGAGGTCCCAAGGTGCTTACTTTGAAGGGGACTGAGGTATCATTGTCTATGTACAATGCTTTTTGTATCTTTCATCTTCTTTAATAAATGTCTCTATTTTTCATATTACATGGCTGGATACCTTCTGACCAAACTTTGTATATGTGTGGTCTCATACACATGTATGTGTGTGTATATATTCTTCCACATGAGTAGGTGTATTTCACCATGTTTATAATACCCTACATTTATACATAGACACTTCAGTGAATAAAATTGTTCAAATTAATATTTAATCTTTACAAATCTTAACAATTTTTAAATTTCCATAACCTCATTTTAAAGTAGCAAGGAATAGAGAATGAAGGTTATTGACCCACAGACAACCATGCAGGAGATATGAAAGTAACCACTCACAGGATTTTCATTTTGAGAGTCTCCTAACTCACCAGAAACTTGAGATCATTCTTCAAACCTCTTCTTTCATCAAATAGCATTTAATCACTTTCAAACTTGCTGTCAAAACATCTGAAATAATTATCCCTTTTCTGCATTTTATATAGCCATTAAATAGTACAGCTCACTTCTCCCAGGCTAATTGAGTGTTATTCTTGCAATAATTCTTTATTCTGTATTCAGAATAAACTTCTAAAGTTTGGAATATAATTTATTCTTTACAAACAAAAGATAATTTAAGGGCGTCTGTTGTATAGAGGACAGAGTCACAAATTCTTAACAATCGCAGTAAGGCATGATTCAGCCCCTATTCACCTCTCTAGCACCAAGTTCTCTCTCTCATACCATTTCTCTCTTCATTGGCACCCTCAATCCAGCCAAATTTGCAGTGTTTAAGTTCCTGGGTCTTGCTAAGATAATTCCTGATACAGGGTTTCCACATATGTTCTTCTCCGTGCCTATGCCTTTCCCCATCTCTTTCATAGCTCCTCTTTGCCTAACCAGAGCCTATCTGTCCTTTCTAAGTAAGCTTTTTTCAAATGCCCACTGCCCTTTAAGACTCCTAAGTATGCTGTTTTCACATTCTGGGCTTTTCTTCTTATAAATTAGTACAGTTAATTAAACTGTATAAATATTTATTTAGTGTCTCTCCTGCTAGAAGTCAATTCCCTGAAAGAAAGAAATATTTGTCTGCTCATCACCTAATAGATCATATTCTAAGCATATAATACCTTTTTCATGTGTTGAAAAAAATAATAAAACAATGAATAAATTAATACGGTGACCGAATGTTGTTCTTTTTTCCAGAAGTCTTGAAAACCCTCAAGTTCCTGTCTGATCTTCTTCATATGGGTTGAAAATTATTAACCAAGAGAAAAATCTGTTTTTATTTTAGGGCCTAGAAAAAAAGCTTAAATTAGGAGTTTTTGAGAGGTAATACAGTGTCTTCATTCTAAGGTAGGTACCTGTTTTGAGAAGGAAGAAAGAAAAATCTCTTAACTGTTCCGGGAATGCTGAGCTCAGGTGTGGCAGTGTGGGGGCATGGGTAGGATCCAGTGCACCGTCCAGGTGAACTTTCCTGCTCACTTGCCTCCTGTTTCCTTGCTGTTTGTGAGACAATATTGCGAAGAAGTTATTTTGCAGATTCTGAGGAATCATTTACAGATAGTACAGTACACTTACAAAGGTTGTGTTGTGTGTTGCAAACAGAATCCAGGCCTCTTTCCTGATAAATCACATTGCTCAGATCTAAACAAAGCAGGCTGTGGTGGTAGTCTAACCCTCTGGCTTGGTTTGCAAATGGGGCTTTTTAATACTTTATATGGCATCTGAGAGCTCTTCACTGCTAATTCCTCATCTCTAGCAATTCTGATGGCTTTTACTAAGTAAGAGTCAGCTGGCTCATCCTTACTGGATGTTTGTCTTGGAAAGGCTTGAAAAACCTTTGGTAGTTTTTGAAGAGCCCCACAGCCTTCTGAACTACTGTCGTTCTGTGGAGATTGTTGATTTTCATTTTTTTCTTCTCTTTTACTGTTTTTGACTCTGTTTACCCAAATGTGTTTACCCCATCTTCTCCCTTTTCTCATTCCCATTTCTATTCTCTAACTTCCTTTTCTTTTCCATTCTCCCTAAATTTTAGTTCACCTCTTTTCTCTAGTTCCAAATTTAATTCTCATTTACTCTTCCATCCAATGTTTATTTCATTTAAAAAAATTTATTTATTTATCTTTAGAGGGGAAGGGTTAGGGAGAGAAATATCAATGTATGGTTGCTTCTCGTGCGTCCCCTGCTGGGAACTGGCCCACAACCCAGGCATGTGCCCTGACTGGGAATTGAACCGCGATTCTTTGGTTCACAGGCCCACACTCAATGCACTGAGCTACACCAGCCAGGGCCTTTATTTCATTTTTTAATGCAGTGGTTCTTCCCCAACAGTATGTCTTCTTTTTTTCCTAATAGAAACATGTACACTTTACTTTCTTCTTTTCTTTGCTTTCTGCCACCCATGACACTCTATGGACTTCTCATTGTCCTTATCATTCCTCTCATTAGAATTTCTATGAGAATTTAATAAAATCAAGTTCATAAGTAATCCTTCACAGAGTTTGCCATGTGGAGGGCATGTAAATAGATTTTAAGTTTAATGTACTACCTGTATCGACCTCTGGTTCCAGTTCAGAATTAATTTGGCTTCTTTCCTTCCCTGAGATTATTAAAGAGAGCAGTTATAAAGACTTCTCAAACCTCCGGTGGCACTGGGAGCCAATCATGATTCTCTGAAAAGTTCACACCTGCTCTGGAAAAACCCCTTGAGGTGTGTTATGTGGTGCCACATGGGCTTTTCCACCTGGATTTCCCTGAGGACACCAACTCCTTCCTTCATCTTTCAAACTGTCCTTTCTTCTGTGAACACATATCAAAAGAATTTTTTCATTTTGATTTTATTTGCATCTTGTTAGCCACATGTGTATATGTGTCTGTGGGTGTGTATATTAAATCACTAAGTACAGAAGTTCTAAGATTCTAGACCAATGTCAGTGCAGGTCTTCTAACTCCAAAGCCAGTCTCAGTCTCAGGGATGTCATAATGCTGTGATTTACCCTGAAATAGAGCTGTGGTCTACTGTTTCTTTTGGATGGAGAGAAAGATTGTCTGAACTCTCCATCAGGAACACAGAAGGCAAAGCTCTCAAATTTGTTGGTATGTTTGTCTTCCTGGCTTGTTATTTCAATCTATTAAATATAATTATTTTATTTGTTTTAATTTTCTGTAATGATAATTTTCATCAATGAGATAATTCTTAAAATTACAGAAAGAGCTAATCATTCAATCAGTGTGTACCTCTGTGTGTTTTGTCCTTAAATTGTTCACAGACCCTTTCTACTACCTCTTCATGCCCCTTTGGACTCATTTATTTTCTTTCATAGGCATAGTCACATTATAACAGCACAAAACAAAATAAACATCCAATTATTTGATATCCAAGTGGAATTATGAAGTAGGAAGTTGATCTGGAGATGGAGGCAGAATTCAGGCCCAAAGATATACTTGTGGAAGTAATCAGTACATAGATGATAGTTAAACAGTAAGATTTGATGATATGACTCAGTGAGAGCAGAATTAGTTTATTCATGTATAGAGAAAAAGACCAAATAAGAGACACACTAGCGTGTAATGATGTAGGAGGAAGACAAGCCATGAAAGGATATAGAGGGGTGAAAATTAAAGAGAAAACATATCACAAACAACACAGAAAAGAAAGTAACTCAACATGGAGGCAATCTTCCACTGTATTGAATCTACTGAAAAGAATGAGGTGAGGAATAAATGTTTACTGGGCTGATCAAATAAGAAGGCCATTGATGACATTTGCAAAGATACTGTAGTTTCAGTGGAGTGGGGAAAAAACTCTTGCTGAAGTTAATAGAGGAGAGAATAGGAAGTAAGTGGGAACAGGGACTGTAGACCATCATGCTGAACGGCTTTACTATGAACAGAAGTGAGAGTTACTAGACAGCACGTGGAAACAAGAGTGAGGTTTTCTTCTACAGTCTTTCTTTCCTTGCCTTGTTTTGCCTTTTCTTTTAATCACTTCCTTTCTTTTCTCTTTTCTTTTCCTTTCTTTGCCTTGTCCCTTCCTTCCTTCCTTCCTTCCTTCCTTCCTTCCTTCCTTCCTTCCTTCCTTCCTTCCTTCCTTCCTTCCTTTTTCCTCTCTTAGAACTTTAAAGATTAGGCACTAAAGTGTATTTGTTTTCTGATATAGCTAGTGAAGCACCATTCATATAGGACTGAGTAATTCTGTGTTTGGAAGGTTGCCATCACAGGTTTGCATTACAAAAACCTAGGTCCTCTGAGATGAAAACAAAAAGACCAGTATGCCCAGAAGTCTTAAGTCTGTCTAGCATTTGGCCCTGAGAAGCATCTCCAGGAAGTGATGCTCATGTCTCCAGAGGATCAGTCCAGAAGGAATTCTGGTTTTAAATCCCACTCTGGCTGTGGTGCTGTGGTTGTCGGCATCAGAAACGACTCTCATCTCCTAGATGAGGCTTAGGGTGAGTGGGAAACCAACCAGAGGCATAGGTAGTGCTTTCTCTGAGGAAATGCTGTCACTGATTGTAGGTGATTCGAATATGGACAGTTCATAGAAAAATCTTTAAACTTCAAAACTGAGTGGTAGGAGTGAAGCAGGTCATGTATATAGAGCCTAGTCTATTGTTTTGTCTGGAATTTGAGTTTGGCAGCAGACATTGTCCCTGTGACTTAAAGTTAATCATTTCCTTTGGGACCACATAGAACTTTAAAACAGAATGATTAGAGCACCTCAATTTAAGTTTTAGTTTTGAGATTTGGGTCAAGTTAATTAACTTATTTCACTGTTGTTTTACTCATTAATACAGTGGCAATAATAAAAATTTCCTCATAAGGTTTTTATAATTATTAAATGAGATGGTATATGTAAAAGGCTAAAAGCAGAGCCTGGGGCATAAATAAGTATTCAAGTAGTATTAGTTTTTTTTATTTGAGAACTAAAATAATTTATAATATCTGCTGATTACCCTTCTCATTGTCTGTCTATGACATTGTATAAACCTATTGCTTGTGATTTCTACTTATCTACAAAGAGTCTAGAATTCCAAAGTCTCAGCAAAAATTATTTTTCCATTTCCTCCTTTTTCTTTAAAATAGAAATAACACTTCTAACTCAGATGTAAGAATTAAAGTGGAGAGTATGTTATTCTAAAAAGGTTAATTAAACAAGAGCCCTGTGGATCATTTTTTTTCCTTTTAAGTCCCATTTCAAGGCAAATAACAAATATATTTCTTCTCCAAGTTAAAGACTAGTCCATTGCTCCCACAGAGAACAAAACCAATGGTCAAGAACTATGTTCCAATCTGTAGCTCAGACACTTTAAGAGGATAGTACGTTCATGCTGGTCCTCCAGAGAAGAGACCTTCCATTGGCTGCTAGAGTGGAAAAGGGCATTGAAACAAAGTTCCATAGTGGATAGAAGAGAATGATTCTGCTTGTGTATTTCTCCTCCACTTCCATCACCACTTACCTTTTTTTTTAAGCCACAGAAGCTCCTTCCCTCCTGTTGTGAGGAAAGTTTGGGTTTGGTCTTCTCCATTGTCTATCCCTAGTGTTAATGGGGATAGAGTTAGGCCTAGTACAGCTGAGAATACAAGCTGAACACATTGACCATCTTTCATGCATGGCTTTGTTCAATCCCAAAAAAGACATTTCACTCTTGTTTCTGATCTTGTTCTTTGTGTGTACTTGGCTAAGGATCCTGGAAGAAAAATAGGTCCTCCTTTTGGTTCTCTGATTATCACGGCATGTCTCCTATGCAGTAGGAATTCTATATATCTGAAGTCATTAATGACTAAATTAGTTAAAATAAACAGCTTTTTCTGAGTTCATTGGATGGTAAGGGATCAAGAGCCTAGTTTGCCATTCTCACCTTGCATTCTGGAAGGGCTGTGCTGGTATTTGGGATTCAGTTTCTCAGATGGTCAGTGTAGTATTGTTTCTTTCGTGATCCTAGACCCTCAGAATCAATTCTCCTTATTTTTCCTTTTTCTGATTTTGACTACCTACTAGTATATTACTTTTCATTTCTGATTTGTCTAGGACCTGCTTCCAATAAATCCTTTACCATAATCATTCATGATTACATGAGAGCTGCTGAGCACAGATCCACAGAATCCACCTCCCAAGCACAGCAACAGCCTCCAGCTGTAAGCCAAGTTAGTGTTGGCCTAAGATGGCTGAGGGATGGAGAGTTTTGGTGATATAGAATCAGATAAAAATACATAAATGACATATGGGTAGGCAGGTAGGTACATTTAGTAATAGATAGATTTCATTGCTTATAAAAATTTTGAAAGATAATTTTCACAGTTGATCAAACATTACAAAGTTTATACGTAATGGATGAATATTGATTATAGCTAAACTTTACTTAGTGTTTATTATTTGCCTGGTGCTTATCTAAGTACCCTATCAATAATCCTAATGAATATTCTTTACAATGTAATATTATTTTTATTGTCATTTTAAAGAGTTAAAGAATGAAATACTGAGATTATTAAGTAACCTGTCCGAGGTTGTAGAGCCAGGATTCAAACCCAGGTGGTCTTTTTTTAGAGCCTTTAGTTTTAAAGCTATTTTTCTATGCAAATTTCTAGAAGAGCTTTAGGACAGAGATGTCTGATTATATTAAAGAATGAAGAAAATACTGTAGAAAAAAACAGGGCCTGAGTAAATGAGAGATATCGGTAAACAGAGACAGAGGTTTTACAGTATATAAGTGAAAGACCCTCAAACCCAACTGGATCTTAGATTTTCAAGAAGTCAGCTATAATGTTGGCATTCTTTAAAACTGCAGTGCAGGAGAATGTTCAAGTTGACAGTGGAGTAGGACGGAGTGGATTCCATTTCCCCATACACATGGGAGAAAATCCTGGACTATCTACAGAGGAACAGCGCAAACAACCAACAGTTCCCCAGCATGTATGAAAATAAGAGACCGGAAATTGTAATGGACACTGAAAAACCAGATGGTAAGGAGACAGCTGCAAGTTAGTAGGGTCTCAGGGACCAGAGCAAAGACAAAAGCAGCAGCGGCCTTGGCCAGTGACCAGCGCCCTGTGCGTCTACCACGGACTCTTCAGGAGCTGGCGCCTGGTGGGTCTGCGGCAGACTCTTTGGGAGCCTAGGGCCTGCTGCAGGGTCCTTGGGAGAGAGCGGGGTCATCAGCTCCCTCCCTCCCCGTCTAAGTAAGGTTGGGCAACCCCAGGGAGAGACCTTTCTGCTTGAGTTTACAGAGAGGGTAATAAGGACAAAGGGCCATGTTCAATGGTGGAGTCTGTGGTCAACAGCCTGGGAGATTGAGAGGCACAGTGTCAGGCTCTGACTCCAGTGGTCACTGGTTGGGCTGGAGGATTAGGCTGTGCTGAGAGGCAGGCTTTCTCAAGAAATTTTTTAAAAGTAAACTGAAGGATTCTTCTGTGACAGCTGCTTGGCCTGCTCCCCACCCAGCCTGGCAGCAATCCAGAGGATGGGCGGAAGCCCTTGAGTTCCCCCACAGAACTGGGAAGGACTGTGCCAGATCCCATGGGACCCAGAAAGCCTGGCTGGAGCTCACATGCTGCACCCCAGCCCACAGAGAGGACCATGGGGAAAATGCTCTGAAAAGAACCTAGATCACCTTTGTGGGGTGCTGGGGAGAGGTGGCAGGCTAGCTCTTGGGAGAGCACTGGCAGAAAGACCACACCAACCGATCCTCAGCCTGCTGCAGCCAGAAAAATGGGTTTGGCCAGTTTAAAACCAGTAAGACATTTTTTAAAGTAATCTTGTATCTTTTTAATTTTATTATTGTTTTATCTTTTAATATCTTTTTTCTCTCTTTTCTTCTTTCTTGTTTTACTCCTTCTTCCTTTCTTTCCAAACTTATTGCTTCTTCCTTCTTCTGCCTTGTTTCTTTCTTTTACCTACAAGTTATACAAACAGCTTGGAACTGCAAAGAGACCACAGTTGGACCCAAAGAGGGGGCACCCCAACAGTAGAGACAGAGAGACAAATTTCACTTTGCTATAGCAGAGGAGCCACAAGTTGCTGCATATTTGTATTATTATTATTATTCATTATTCTCACTTCTTTTATATATTAACAGTATCTTTGTATTCCTCTTCTTTCTGTATAGGCTTCTTTGCCTTGGCTGGTTATATTGTATCATTTGACAGATTTCCCCTGTTCTCTCCTCCACAGTGTATTGCTAACTTTCTATACTTGTTTAGAATAGAAAGCACGCCACTTGTTTTCATTTAGCACACTACTTAAAGTTCTATGCTCCCTATTCATGTTATCCAGATCACATAGAGTCTGTCATATGATTGTTGCTCTAATATTATTGTAAATAATAGCTGTTCTATACAACTGTAAGTACTTCACAACATATCTCCCAGATCTTAGCCCACTTTACAGTTTCCTGAATTCTATTACTGTAGTGATTAACTCTATTTGCTCACACACTACACCTATTTAATATCCTTTACTTTCACTTTACCTCAGAATCTGAGCACCCGCAATCTCGCTGCTTTCTAGATCCAACTCACTAGCCCTCCCTCCCCAACAAGAGACTTATCTTTTGTCCATCCTTTCCTAAAAGTGGCAAGTTGGGTTGAAGATTACGGTTAATACTAGATACAGCCTAAAGATCTTCTATCTCTTCTCTACGGGCTGTAGCTGTAAATATCATAAAATACTCTACCGCTGTCATAAACCATTTTGCCTTGCCCTTCAACTGATCATAAAAAAAAAAGGAATAGGTGGAAGCAGAGAACATTAGGATGCCTGAAGGAGACTGCACCACTGAATTTCACAGGTATTCTACCACAGAAGTTCACACCATAAGCCCAGGGAGTCAGAACAGATCAATTTAAGAAGCTGAGGCTAACAAGAAGAGTCTCACAAAAAATGGGAAGACAAAGAAACAATCCCCAAATGAAAGAAAAGGAGGAAGCCTCAGAAAGAATGTTAGATGAAACAGAGGCAAGTCAGCTATCAGATATTGAATTCAAAGCACTGGTTACCAGGAAGTTCAAAGAGATCACAATGAGCTACCAGAAACTACAGGGGAGCTAAAATGAACTAACTGCAAACTATATCAACATGAAAAAGTAAGTAGAAACTATCAGCAAAGGTGAAGAGGAAATGAGGAGTACAATTTCTGAACTGAAGGACACAGTAGAAGGAATCAAAATAAGGATCAATGAAGCAGAAGATCAGATCAGTGAGTTGGAGGACAAAGTAGAAAAAAACTCACAGAAAGAGCAAGAAAAGGAAAAGAGGCTCAGAAAAATGAAGAGGGATTAAGAGAAATGCAAGACAATATGAAATGTAATAATATCCAAATAATAGGGATACCAGGAGAAGAGGAAGAACAAGAGATAGAAAATCTATCTGAAAAAGTAATGAGGGAAAATTTCCTTAATTTGATGAGAGAAAAAGTCACACAAATTCAGGAATCACAGAGTCCCAATCAAGAGGAACCCACAGAGGCCCACTTCAAGATACATCATCATTAAAATGGAAAAATTCCAAGAGAAAGTTAGAATCTTAAAGACAGCAAGGGAGAGAAAGGAAGTAACATACAAGGGAGCCCCAATAAAGTTAGCTACTGACTTCTCAATGGAAACACTCCAAACAAGAAGAGAATGGCAAGAAATATTTCAAGTAATGAGAAACAGAGGCCTACAACCAAGGCTACTTTACCCAGCAAGGCTCTCAATCAAGATAGAAGGCCAAATAAAGAGCTTCGAAGACAAAAGAAGTCTAAAAGAATATGCCTCCACCAAACCACCTCTACAAGAAATACTAAAAGGGCTGCTTTTAAGGAAAGGAAGGAAAAGAGAGAGACAGAGAGGAACTGTGGTACAAAAATGGCAATGAATAAGTACCTATCAATAATAACCTTAAATGTAAATGGATTAAATGCTCCAATCAAAAGACATAGAATAGCTGAATGGATAAGAAAGCATGACCCACCCATATGCTGCCTACAGGAGACCCACCTCAGGACAAAAGACCATCACAGACTAAAAGTGAAAGGCTGGAAACAAATTTTCCAAGCAAACAGACAAGAAAAAAAGCCGAGGTCACAATACTCATATCAGACAAAATAAACTTCAAAAAAAGGGCCATAAAGAGAGACCCAGAAGGTCACTTCATACTACTCAAGGGAAGAATCTACCAAGAAGACATTAGCATTGTAAATATATATGCACCCAACAGAGGAGCACCCAAATACATAAAGAAAATCTTAGAGGACTTCAAGAAAGATATTGACAGCAACACAATTATAGTAGGGGATTTTAATACCCCACTGTCAAAAATGGACAGATCTTCCAAACAAAATATCAACAAAGATATTGTGGCATTGAGCAATGGCCTAGATGAAATGGACTTGACTGATATATATAGAGCCCTTCATCCCAAAGAAGCTAAATAGTCACATGTAGCTTATAGCTACTCCATTAAAGACTAAAAATCTAATGGATTATGGCATGCCATTGCATAATAGTTTTGATGATATCAAGAATTTATATTAGATAGCTTGATAAAAATTGAACTTCTTCAAAATGGTGTATAAAAACTTTTTCAACACTTATATACAATCAGATTTACTCTTTTTTGGTATATAATTCTGTGAGCTCTGACAAACACATGAACCATGAATCACCACTGACACCAAGGTACCAAAAAATTACATTACTTCCCCAAATTCCTTTATGATGCTCCTTTGTAGTCAATTTCTCTATCCATACCCAATCTTTGGCAAATACTGATTTGTTCTCCATGCCTACAATTCCTCTTTTTCCAGGGTATCTTGGAATCCTGAAGTATGTAGTCTTCTATGTTTTGCTTCTTAGCACAATGCATTTGAGATTAACCTATGTTGTTTTGTGTATTGGTAATTAAAATTTTTACTTGCTGAGTGAGTATTCTACTGTATGCTATGTTATTGTTTAACCACTTTTTCAATAAAAATTTCCAGATTGTTTTTGTTCTATTGTGATCACTCTTGTATTCAATGCTGAGAATGGCATATTTATTTACTTTTGCCTTTTCTGTTTATTTATATGTTCTTGAAGTATTTTTTAGTAAAAATAATGTGTGCATGTGCAATGGGTTGGAAGCAAGACAGAAAAATATTAAAAAGAAAATAGCACATGAAGAGCATGAAAGCTTAGTGCATTCAGTGGCCTAGACAACTAAGGACCTCTCTATACACTTTAGTTATCTGTGTCAACCTCATTTCAGTTCAGAAGGCTTTTCTGACATGTCTTTTATTATGTTAGAGTTTCTCACACAGTATATAATTGCCTAGCAGCACATCTTCCCTGCTATTCTGTATACTTTATAAAAATAGAAACCCTTTTTGTTTCAGTTCAGTCTATCCCGAGTACTCAATGTCATTTAGATTCTACTTTAGAACATATGGAGGACACTCAATATGTATTTTTTGAACTAAAGAATGAGTAAAAATTTTACTTTATCAAGATTGATCTTATGCTTCCCAACTTGTTTGTCTCATTTAATACTAGCAAGTCTCATTTAAAATTTCCAAAGGCATGTATCTTCCCTGATGGAATCCAGTTTATAGTTGTCCATATAAAAATAATACAATAATTAATAAATAATAATACAAGAATAAACTGTGTTTTGTGTACTCACAATTGCAAACCTACTTTTGACACACCCTGTATATGAATCTGAGCATTACTTATTATAGAACTTTGTGGACTTACTTAGTCTGTCTACTCATTGGAATAGTCAGCTTTGCTCAGTGTTAAAAATATAGTAAGAATATGAATGGAAAAATGTTTTAAGGAAGAGTCAGTGATAAAGTCAGTGATTATTAGATATGGTTAACATTATCTAGTGCTTATGATGGAGAGGTAAATTCTGGTCAAATGAGCCTTAAACCAGATGTAGACATACAACTGAGGATCAAGCATTCCATATGATGGATAAGTTGAAGACAATGTATTGGAACCATATTTCCTAAATACGTGAGTGGAAGTAGTTGACCACAGAAGGTGGTACAGCAATATTAGTTAAGATCAAAAGAGATTTAGAGTAAGATAGACATGGGCTTAAATATAAGCTAATTTGCTAACTTTTAGTTAAGCACACTTGTTTAAAACCTATCTGAGTTTCAATTTCTTTTTTTAAATTTTAATTGTTGTTCAAGTACAGCTTTCTTTTTTTTCAATTTTTTAAATTTAATTATTTTTCAAGTAGTTTTCTGTCTATTACTCCCATCCCACCCCACCCCTTGTGCTCCCCCCTCCCATTTCCACCCTTCTCAATTGTTGTCCATGTATCCTTTATATATGTTCCTTTAAATCCCTCCCCTATTTCCCCTGAAATTCCCTCTCCTCTCCCCTCTGGTCACTGTCTGCCTGTTCTCTATTTCAGGTACAGTTTTCTGTCTTGTATTGCAAAATAATAGAGGATAATGTATAACTCATGAGTTTGATAATGAATAAATACAACAATGTATTAAAGGGTAAAGTGCAAATTTTGTTATGTATGATGAAT
The DNA here is from genome assembly GCF_014824575.4 of Sturnira hondurensis. Classification (NCBI taxonomy): domain Eukaryota; kingdom Metazoa; phylum Chordata; class Mammalia; order Chiroptera; family Phyllostomidae; genus Sturnira; species Sturnira hondurensis. The sequence goes on along the minus strand of NW_028080952.1, from coordinate 88,716 downwards.
TTATTCGATGTTTAGAAGGGGAGGTGGGCTGTAGGTGTGACTCAGATAATAAGATGGCTTCTTAGAAGAGGCACCTGAGTGAGAGGAATAGCCAGGGGAACAATGAGACTTGCTAGGAAGAATATATATTTGAGAAAAAACCAACCAGCCAACCAATCAACCATCCAAACAACAAACAGACACCGGAGGGATGACTCTTTCTGCATTCTCCAGACCCCTGTCTGCAATTCAGGGAGCTGCCTTGGCTGAGAATCTGTAGCCTAAGGCAGGGTGAAGAAGGATGTTGTAGTTGTCTGATCCAGGCAGGCAGCTTTTGAAGGTACACATTACTGTCAGCCTCCAGGGCCAGAATTCTACTTACAGCCTCTGATGTATGGGGTTTCCTTGAGCCCCCAAGCAGAGTTTGAACATATGTCAGGGAGATGTGTCTGAGCTATTGTAGAGGAACCCAAAGTTATGGGTTCTATAACTCTTGCTCCAACCAATACACTCACTCATTAATGAAAATAGGTCTCTGTTGCCTGGTGACTCTATTAAGCTGCCTATAAAGCTCACACCCTCGGGAGCTGCTTTAGTTCCTGTTCTGTGATGGGAATGAAGTTGGTGGTGTTTCCCTGATATAAGCAGGTAAGAAGAGTACAGAAATGCACAGGGATGGGAGGGGAGGGATTAAAGAATGAAGAAGTAGGGAACAGTGATAAGTGATTAAATGAAGAAAAGTACAAGTAAGGTGGGATGGAGAAATGGAGTGGTCTAATGGAGCCTGGAAGAAATTGAAATAGGATTATGGAAGATATGAGGGAAAGAAAGGGGAGCAGAAGAAATAGGACCCAGAACTGTCTGTCTGTGGTCAAGATTATTCAACAGTCATTCAACATTATTAACTGAAACTCTCTATTATTCCAGATCCTAGTTTAGTAGCTGACATTGAGAGAAGATACACAGGCATACACAAACTTTAAAAAAACTCACACATCAGGCAGATGAAAGAGAGGACATTTGCATGTAAAAATTACTACTATCAACTATGATTAAGAGTCAAATTAAAGGTATAAGCATTAAATGGCACAGAGATATAGAGGCAGAGGGTTCTATTACATTATATATTACCAAATATCAGGTTAACATGGCCTGGTGCTGTCAGGACAGGTTCTAGATTACGGAAAAAAATAGATTTCAATGTCACCCTGGACAGGTAGTTCAGTTGACTGGAGCATCATTCCACACACCAAAAGATTGTGGGTTTGATTCCTGTTTAGGGCACATACCTAGTTTGTAGTTTCCATCCCCAGTCAGGGCATGTCCAAGAGGCAACCGATTGATGTTTCTCTCTCACGCTGATGTCTCTATCTGTCTGTCTGTCTCTCCTCCCTTCTTTCTTTTCTAGAATCAATAAACATACCCTTGGGGGAGGTTTGAAAAATAGATTTCAGTGTTGAGAAATAAACAGAAGATGGGGATTTATAAATGAAGAGTATGGATCTATAGCATCATTGATGCCACGAAGCAGGGATGTTGACCTTTGAATCACTGAGTTGAGTTGGGTGGGTAATGTCCTCATTTAATCTAGCCTTTTGTATATGGATTGGAAAATGTAACCTTCTGTCTGGCCAATCAAACAGAGAATTAAAGATAGAAAGCTCTAACCTATTCTTCTGGTTTGTGGGCAATGCAAAGAAAACCTTGAAGAACTGAGGAGCAAAGTTTGTCCTACAACTGGTTCCAGAGTACATGAGCTCACTGGGTCTGAAGTAAAGGCCCTTTGATCCTTCTCCTGTTCATAGTTCTGCATTCTTTGGGAAACAAGTTCTCCACCAACAAAATGAGCTAGTTTTTTTCTCCTAACCCTCACATCATCCAGTATCATCTTGTTGTCCTTTATGACATATAACTCAAAGAATGGAAGATAATGATTGTTTTTTTAAGAAGAGCAATTTCTTAATTACTTTTTCATTCCAAAATTCCTTTCTACATATACCAGCTCATAGAGACACACATACACTGCAGACATGTGAACATTTACATATTCTTTTAAACACATATGGACTGAATCCACAGACATTCTTTTTAAAACTATGAGGACATCTTTCTTTCTTTTACTTATTTTTCTATTCCTCCTCTAAATCATATATATATATATATATATATATATATATATATATATATGAAATTCTTATATTTTAAAAAGAAAAAATTATATTGTCCAACTGTTCAAATTTTCTCTTCAGCCTGGCTTTTCTAATGGTCTATGGTTACATAAAGAATAAGACGCTTTGTAGTTAATACATCTAGTTTTTAATTTGAATCTGTATCTAACTCTTTTACTTCTGAAATACAGTTTACCTTGAGGGGTCATTTTTGTCAATAAGAGAAAAACATCTATATCATTTTTCCTGGTATTATATAAAATTATATGTAAGATGGTTAGCAAAAGTTGACATATACAAAGAATCTTAATTCTTTTCCTTTTCTCTTAAAGTACTCCCTTCTTCTTCTAATCAATGAGAAGACAATTATTCTTCTTCTGTTCCATGGGCTCATGCTTCCCTCACAACTTCCATGATCAATCTGTATTTCTCTTTTCTAGTCTTTATCCAACCCTGTATCATCTATCATTTACCCATTCCTCAATACATTTAATATAAATTAGATTATTAGAGTTTGTATCATGTACCAATAGCTGTGGTTTTTCTTTTTCTGGACAAAATATAAAAATGAACATACACATGGTATGCTCCCAGAAAGCCAGTATTATGAAAGGCAGAAAGAAATGTGATAAAAAAATAGGATTTTAATGGTATAAAAATCATGTATAAAATACTATTGGAGAGGAGTGAATAGACTGAGTAATTTTGCATTGCAGAGAGATTCCTGAATTGTTATCACAGAGTCACAGAGAAATAGATTTACTCTTTTTTAAATTTAACTCTTGTTCAAGTACAGTTTTCTTTCTTGTATTCCCAGCCCTGCCCCTCCCCAGTGCTCCCCACCTCCCTCTCATTTCCGCCCCCCACCTTAGTTATTGTCCATGTGTCCTTTATACTTGTTCATGTGAGTACTTCCCCTTTTCCCCTGTGATTCTCTCCCCTCTCCCCTCTAGACCCTGTCAGCACGTTCTGTATTTCAGTGTCTTTGGTTACATTTTGCTTGCTTGTTTGTTTTGTTGTTTAGATTCCTGTTAAAGGTGATATCATATGGTATTTGTCTTTCACTGCCTGGTTTATTTTGCTCAGCATAATGCTTTCCAGTTCCATCCTAGATTTACTCTTAATGTCTGTATTTATCAGGCTGAGAAAAAGAAGAATGAAACAGTAATATTAACAGCCTTCCAATTTCTTGTCTGGCTACTCTTTCCTCATTTTCCCATAGAGTAATTGCTTTGTATTAACACTTTGCTTTGGCTTCTCATATTACTCATTTCAATCGGTTGAGAGAGGTTAGAATACAGAAACTGTTCTTTACTCATTTCTGTCTTCCTAGCCACCCACACAGTAACTGGCATTAAACTAGTAATTCAGAGTCTGAGTGGTTGATTTAATTCAGGATGTATAATCCATATCTCGTTTGGTGCTAGTGTTCCTGATTCTTAGTCTTATTCTCAACCATGTTATACTGTAATAATACTAAATATTACAGCAGAAAAAGCAATTAGTCTATTTTCCCTCTTTGGAGTAACAAGTGATTATTTCTATCACCATCATCAGTAGACTGAAGGAGGAAGAGAAAATTACTAACAATTCCTCATATTTGTTTTTATATAAAAACTGGCAGAGTCTGGTACAGGCAAATTTCTTGTATTTATTCAGATGCAAATTCCTTCTATCTACTCAGACACAAAGACAGAAAGCCTGGACGACTGAAAAATAAGAATACTCTGGGTTGGCCATATCCACACAAAAACCAGGCCAGGTATATCGTTCCTTGTTAGCTCTCTGTTGATAACTAAGGGTCTTAAGTAAAAATTTGAAAATCAGCAGTGATGACACCAACACTCGGTGAACAAATCATGAATAAAATTGCAATAGTAACCTTAAATCTAGATTACACATTTTGCCTCCTCTTTGGACACCATCTGTATTGCTTTGTAGCTATCATTCTGTGGATTTTTTCACCCAGTGCACTACTCGACAGTCCAATTTGTAGTGTCACCTGATATTTGTAATGCTTATCTATCCCTAGCTATTTCCCTCAGTTATTAATTTCCACTTGTATCCCATTCATGCTTTTTACAAAGTCATTCATCACATGTTGCTGAGTGCTCCCACACGTTTCATATGGTGTTTTATCTAGGCTTACCTCCTGTACCAAGATTAGGATGTCTTGAGTCATGTATTTCAGAGTACTATTTGAAATTTTTCACAGGATTCATAGGGCAGTCAACTCACCTTGGGTTGGCTCAGAGTATCATGGTACAATAATATCCATGGGGAGGGGTAGAAATAAGTACCCCGAGGTATAAGATGGAATAAAGGACAAAAAGACCCATTGTTTCAGTAGATATGGACAAGTACAAAGAAAAACAGAATTAGAGCACAAGGTGACATTGTCTCATACACATATGGAGTGGGGAAGAGAGGAATTAGAGGAAAAGGAATAAAGAATCCCTGATATAAAAAGATACTTCTAGTTGAGTCTACCAGGAGAGGGTTACAGATAATTCAGATACAAGCATATTTCCGACTACAATATCCCAGACCAGCCTCTAGCAAGGACATCATGGACTTTGCTATTATAGGTGCCTAGTGGCTCTTATGTGCTTCTCCATTATTTCTGGAGCAACATATAGTTTGGAGACAAAGATTCACTGGTTGTCATTGCTGCTGTTTTGTTGGTGTGTGTGCATTTATGTGATGTAAGTCTACAAGCATTTTCTAATTCAGGTCAAGGCTTGTCTGGGCAGCATAGTGAGGATGAGCTTAGAGAGATTAATTGTTATAATTGGGAAAGGCTAGAGGAAGAAAAATGAGGCCAGGTTCTGACAAGAAAAATTCAAGATACTATGGAATTATGTGGTAAGAACTGTAATTAGATTTGGGGTTTTGAATATAGAGAAATAACTGTGTAATTTGAAAAAGTCTATAAAAGAGTCAGGCTTGAGAAAAGGATCAATATGAAACACTCATTTTTGTTTCTCTTTTCAGTGTGTGTCCTCAACCCACCATGGTGATTTTCAATAACACCACGTCCTCCTCCTCAAATTTTCTCCTCACTGTGTTCCCTGGGCTGGAACTGGCTCATATCTGGATCTCCATCCCTGTCTGCTGCCTCTACACCATTGCCCTCTTGGGAAACAGCATGATACTGTTTGTCATCATTGCAGAACAGAGTCTCCACAAGCCCATGTACTATTTTCTCTCCATGTTGTCAGCTGTTGATCTGTGTTTGACCATCTCAACCCTCCCCACTGTGCTTGGGGTCCTCTGGTTTCATGCTAGGGAGATAAGCTTTAAGGCTTGCTTCCTTCAGATGACTTTTGTACATGCCTTCTCCATGCTGGAGTCCTCAGTGCTGGTAGCCATGGCCTTTGACCGCCTCATGGCCATCTGTAACCCACTGAAGTACGCCACTGTCCTCACAGACATGACGATCATGGTGATTGGACTGATTATCTGCCTACGTCAACTAGTTTTTGTATTTTTCATCACTCTAGCCTTGAAGAATGTTTCTTTCCACGGAGACCAGGAGCTTTCCCACCCTTTTTGCTACCACCCAGATATGATCAAATATGTATATTCCAACCCCTGGATCAGCAGCTTTTTGGGCATGTTTCTTCAGCTCTATCTGAGTGGCACCGACTTCTTGTTCATTCTTTTCTCCTATGCCCTAATTCTCCGTACTGTTCTGAGCACTGTGGCTCCCAAGAAGCAACAAAAAGCTCTAGGCACTTGTGTCTGTCACCTCTGTGCTGTCACCATTTTCTATGTGCCGATGATCAGCCTGTCCATTACACACCGCCTCCTCAACTCCACCTCTACGGTGGTCTGTAGCATTTTGGCCAATGTTTATTTGCTCTTACCACCAGTACTGAACCCTATAATTTATAGCTTGAAGATGAAGTCTATCCGCCAGGCTATGCTCCAGCTGCTCCAATCTAAAAGTTCACGGAGCCCTAATGTAATGAGTCTTAGAGGTGGATAAAATTGAAGGGGAAAATTTGCCAGTACACAAATTATATTTAAGTAGAAAAATAATTTGGGTTCACCTTATCCTCAGGCACTTTGATTACTGAAGAATTTTCAATTAAATTATAGGTGCAAAAAGAAGAAAATAAATTTTCCCTAAGCTTATCGAAATGTTTTAAAAAACCCACTACAATTCAAAACCAAGTTAATTATGTATATGTTACTCATTTAAAACAATTATATGGACTCCAGTGCACATTAAAAGCACAATGTGATCATTTGTTCCAGCTGAACAATTTAATTATCGACTTAAAAATGATAATTCTTAGACCAAAAATAAATGACAATAATTTTATTTTTGCATTTGGCTCGATAAAATCATTTATTACTGTGGTCAAATTTCCTAGAGGCAATAAAGATTTTTATTATGAGCTGGTAGATGAAACAGTTACAGATATGTGCAAAGGTAGGTACTTAGAAATCTTTGATTTAAAATACTATGAAATTCTTACATTCATTTCAGTTCCTAAAGTCACCTCTAGAGAGCCCCATCTCCTTACAAATGTACTCCCTAAACTTCCAGTTTTCCATTAATCCCTGTTCTCCTTAGTTAAAGTGAAATTTTCACAGTTCCAATTGCTATATGTTATATCTGCAATGAGTCCAATCAACATATAAAATCATATATTGCCTTATTATTTTTCCCACTGCCTAGATATTCTAATACAGTTTTGACTTTGGTTCCATAGTCCCTCCAGTGTCTACTCTGCCTCAGGAATATACTTTTCTTTAAATCTACTTGCCCTTGTTTCTTGGGTTAGTCATTTTCTATTGAGCTGTTAGGCTCTTCAGACTTTTGGTGTTCTTGTCACTGTAGAATTGCACGGTGACTGTGATGCTTTTTAATAGAAAGTCTTTGGATAAACTTCACTTGTTTTGTAAAGAAGTAACTCCTGTATAGAGTTGATACGATGTTGGGCGAATGCTCCTAACTTTTCTTTCACACACAGAGTTATGAAACTCTGATAATTATTCTGATAATTGTTCCACTCTCAATAATTCATGTCTGAGTTCAATGAGCCAAGCAGATACTCAGATCTGAGACACTCGTCTCCACCCCTCCATCAACTCCTTATTCCTTGCTGACTGAGACTACCACTCCCAAAGTCTGTTTGGTTCAGCTTTCTGTTTGACTGAAGCAATGAAAACTTTGTGACTCTCCTTTGCCCAACATCCAAGCCCCTTTTTCCTAATTATTAATGACAGTATCCACATATTATTTCTAGTTAATGTTGTTTATGTGATTTCCCTTTTACACAGTATATTCAGGTACTTTTGATATCTCCCTGGTATTCTGTCCCACACAGAAAAATGCATTGCAGAAACCAGTATTTTGAGTGGAAATTAAGTAACATGAGATCATCCAGAAAATAGTGCAATTGAAAAAAAAATTCAGTTTTTTATCGTTCAAGGCCAGCATTGTAGCCAGAATGTCTCTTGGCCTCATGCACTTTCTGGGAAGTCTTTGTATTCCATTATACCACAATTTAGTATTCCAAGTTTCTATTTTTCACTTTCTTATTATGACCAAATGAGTGTCTATTTGGCTCTCTCCCCTTTAATAGGATAAAATATAACTACTTTGTAAAAGTTTAAGAGTTCCAAGATGCATCTAGTTTCTAGATATCTTGTTTCAGAGCAAGGATTAAGGATAGAAGATTTTTTTCTTAGTCAAACAGTCCCTTAGTAAGCCCAGAATAAAACAGCCTAAAGAAGAGAGAATTCAGAGAATTTGTAAATGAAGAGAAGGATTTTAGGTATGTGATTTAGGTGAGAATTGGGAGCCTGGGAATGGGGCAGAGAGAACTGTTACAAAATTGAGCATGTTTAGAAGTGCTAGATTAGGTGACACGGTATTCTCTGAGGACTTTAGGGAATGATACAAAATGCTAAGTATGTCAACATTCATGATTTTGAGGCCAGGCATTGCTGTGCTTAGAGAGGGAAAAGGGCTTGTACAGCAGCTAAGAAAGGCCAGTAGCAATGAACTAGGAAACAGGAAAGAAGAGAGCGTTGCACAAAAAGGAAGACTCTGTCTGAAGTCAACCTGTGCAGAGTGGAATCCCACACCACACCCTAATCTAATCAGCCAAACTTTTCTTCTTCAGTTTGTAGGAGATGGTTCTGTGTGGCGTGGGCCCAGTTCCCACTGGGAGATGCACAGGACCCACGCCCACAGATAGGTTCTCCTGTTGGGGATCAGGCCTGCTCTCCACCTAGGCCACTTTGAGTCTTGCTTTTTGCTAAAAACTCCCTCACCCAGATTTGTGGCAAATATTTACTGCAAAGTAACTTCCTAAAAACCATGCTAAACCTTCCTAGGACCAGTGTAACCAGTTCAACCACTTTTGCTCTTTTCATTAGCAAATATCCCTCTTCTGGGATGTGGCTTCTTTGTTTTCTGTAAATGGTAACCACCTAAATTGAACCTGTGCATAGTAAATGAGGACCATCATGTAATGTGCCAAGAAACCCAAGAAAGGTCTCTCCCAGCAAGGGCCACAGCTTTTGCTCCCCTTGAAAGAAAAGCCATGCCCACCCTTTTCCTCCACAGGACTCGGTAGTCCATGTGACTGTCTCATTTCATCCCTAATGATGTGGACACTGCTGGCCAGTGTCCGCATCAGCAGTTCTCAGTAATAACAATGGATCTTTATCTGCTTCTTGGGAAGAGCTTTCTAAAACTTTTTGTTTTTTTTTAGGTCTCCAACTATTCACAATTCTTACATTTAAAAATATTGGGAAAACACTTAAAATTTTTTTCCTAAGTTTGGTGCCAAAACTTATTGGCTGCAAAAGTTGACATGAACAGATTTGCATATACTTATGGTCATTGTTTATTCAACATTGAGTAAATAGTCCGCACATTTCACTTCAGAAATATGTGTGTTTGTATACAGGATAGTGCCTCAAGGGTTGGTGTATCTTTTTAAAGTAGGAAAAATTATAAGTTCCAAAGGCTTTAGATAAAAAATCGTAGAAATGTGCAATCATTTTTCCAGCTTTACAGTGGTCAATATGTACCACAGCATGCAATGTGTGCATTAATCTTTTATTTCTATAAACATATTTTTCGCATCTGGCTCAAAATATAACTCATGTGCTGAATATAAAAATTGTTTTCTAAATAACTGTTAATGGAACATGAATATATTCTGTGTTGTTACTTCAAATATGTTTTAAATATATTTAGAAATTGTTCTGGTTACAAATGTCACATATACACATATAATTCTACATGCATATACAGGGTGGGGCAAAGGTGGGTTTGTAGGTGTTCATGTGGAAAATAATACAGTGATTAATAGATAATAATGCAAGAATAAATTGTGTTTTGCATCCTCTCAACTATAAGCCTACTTTTGCCACACCTTGTATTGTATATCATTAAAATTTTAAATATATTGAGAAACAAAAAAGTATTAAAGAGATTAAAAATCATAATCCTACTAATGAGAGACTATATGACCTATGATTTAATCTTTTTTAATAAGCCAATATATGTACACACACACACATATTTATAAACTAGGCTAATAGTGTATATTCAAATGTATATCTTATTTATTTCCTTGATATTATTCATTGTTTTCTATTATATCATATTTTATATCAGGCTTTACTTCCTCCTGGAAGCTTTCCTTTGGTTCTCTGCTAAAATAGGCAAGTCGTCATTCTTTTATTTGTGCTCTTTTCTACATATGCTTAAACTTAGCATGCTTTACTAGGTTAATTTAATTACTTCTTTATTTGCTTCCCCCACCACCAGATTGTAAGCTCCTTGATAGCAGGTTTATGTTTCATGTTTTATTTAATCCTTAACATCTACCTCAGTACTTAGTAAATACCACTTAGTGGTTGATGTGTTCCATAGGTGGGTAGTATTTAATATCAGTCTTATTTGCATATAATGGTTTATGTGACCATTTTCTATTATTCAACATTTCTGTAGTTTACAGTACTTTTACCATAGAAAACAACCCTCTCTATATATTTTTATAAATATCACACCTGTGATTATGTTTGTTAGATTCCAGGAACATGAATAAGTAAATATCGAAAGCAGTAAAATGAGAGTTGCTCTAGCTTATTGGATGAGTTTGTAGGCTCTGGAAACAAATTGCCTGGATTTAAATTCAAGCTCCTAATGCTTTATATTTGTGTCTTATGCCTTAGAAATGTTGCTTAGCTTTTCAAAACTTTGTCTTCTTAATCCACAAAACAGGGGGAGGTAATAAGATCTAACTTCCTACATCCTTGCAAAAGTTATTACAGTTAATACAGGCAAATTTATAGCTCAATATCTTGTACCTGGTAAGCACTAAATATATCCTATGTTATTATCATGTAAATTATAAGTATTTAAATGTTATTTATATATCTAATTGCTTTTCAATAAAACACATAACACCTCTTCTGCTTTTCCATTTTGTTATCTCCTTAGAAAATTGTTTCCATCTACAGAATATTTAATTTATGTACATATGTTTAAGTAAATTTTTAAATTATTTTTGTATTTAATTCTTAATTTATTTTAGCTTATTTTTGTGTGGATAAAAGTTCACACTTTTATTCACACAAAACAAATATGTTTTTTTAAATAGGTTGTAATTTTTCTACTACTATTATTTGAATAACCAATCTATTTTCAATAATGTTCTAGTATTCCTTAACTACATGTTATTTTGATATCACAGATAGTATATTATAGTATGTTTATTTTGTTTTTCTTTTTCTTATTTATTTTTTGAAGGAACTACTCACAATTTTCATCTGTTTAATAAATGTCACCATTATGTGAAACTTTATTATAGTTTCTATTTTTTGTCCTATATTCTCCACTTTACTCTTATAAATCTATTTTTAGAATTATTTTGGTAAATTCTCAATGAAATCTTACTTGAACCTTGATTGAAAATACACTAAACCTGTATTGTAATTGAGGGAAACAAATACATTTTCCCCTATTCACTCTTCTGATTCAGAAATAACCTTTATTGACATCTTACCACTTGGGCTGTTTCTGACTTTTAAAGATTTCAATTTCTGAGTTGAGGGCACATACGAAAGGGAGAATAAATATTCTTCCATATTTCTTTTATGACAAGTTGTTCACTTTTTCTTGTACTTAAACAGGACACAAGCTGTTTTTCAGGGTGGACTTTTTTGACTTAAAATTTACAGGTACTTCTTACTGATCTGGCAACAGGTTTTCTGTCATTTCAGATGTTCTATGAGCTTGTAATTTATCACCATGTTCTGCAGCAAAGGACTTTTTTTGTTGCTGTTATGATTTTTTTCTAGACAAGTTGGAAACTGTCATTTATATACACTGTACAAGTACTGGAGATATGCCAACAAATTTGATGTGTACAGTTCTTTTGAGAAAACAAAACACAAGTAAGAAAGACAGACATGTGCACTGATAATTAATAGCATAATTGAAAACCACCTGGAAGGAGGCACCAAAGGTTTTCCCTCCCTTCTTGGATTAGACCACAGGTTACAGACACGGTCAGCTATTGAACATGGCTATTGAACAAGAAGAACTTGGTTGAACTCACCTGGGAACACACAATGTATGAGAATATTTATTCATCAGAGAACATTTTCAAAATGATTCTTTAAAACAGAAATGTTAATTATTTGTGAGTTCACCTCAGCAGTAAAACATTGAAATTTATTACCTATGGTTTTCTCCCAATTCACAGTACAAAATTTTAAGGATTGGTTGACCTATTCTAAATTTTATGTTTTGTATCTTTATCTGCTAAGAAGTGATTACAAATAACAGATAAACAAGAAGCAAATGAATTTTACAGAAAAGGATTCAAAATAGTCAATCATGTTTAGTTTACTATTTATCTTTTTTGAATGGAACCATATATACATGAATATGATTTCATATTGCTAACTATATGGTCATATATTCTGCTAGTCTAAAATGATGTTTAGCTTCTTTAGTGTAATTGAATTATTATAATTAAGAATACCAAGTACCCAAACAAACATGACAGTCATTATTTTAGAACCTATGTTTCAAGGTAGTTAATCAATAACATCAATGCTTAAAAATTTCTCTGCTATTAGCTTTTCTATTTCTCTCCAGTAGCAAAATAGTCCCTCTGTTCTCCTTTTAGTAACTATAACTTTTTGGAGGCCTTTCTATAGAGAAAAAAATGGCTATATTGAAGAGAGAGTTCATAGTCATAATTCAAGGCTTAGGGAACTGTACGTTAAGGAGAACCAATGGTCGTTCCTATGTGACTATTAAAGAAAGTACAAAGGGATAAAATCTTCAACCAACTTTTCTGACAACAGACTTCTTTCACTTAAATGGAAGATCAGGAATTTGCATTAAATTGACTGAAGACTCCTCAACAAATACAACATGTCTGAAGCTGCTTGAAAGAAAATCAGTAACTGGATAGGGGTAGTGTCCTTTAACTTCCAGCTCCTTTAGCATTCCTTCTCTATAAAGGGGCACAGTCTTAGCTTCCATGCATATTTATCCTGGTGCTGCTAACAGTGTCACTGAAATTCTGTATCAGTGGACTGACTCATGATTTTAATAATATTGCCCATGTCGGTCTCAAGCTCACAGACATCAGCGCCCTGTCAATATGTTGTGCTGTTTGTAAGAATGATTAAAAAACATGAAGATGAATCATTCATAATACTGAAATAGAAAGGTATTATTTAATTCTCTAATTCTGGCTGACTCTGCCTCACTTTTCCCCCATACCTTTATTTTAGACCCAACTTTCCCAGAATTTTCTCACGAATTTGCTGTGTCTTTACACAGTATACAAAAGGGTTCATCAGAGGTGGCACTAGCAAGAAAACGTCAGCAATGAGGATCGTGGCACTTGGGGACTCGTGCTTGCCAAAGCGGTGTATAAAGGCCAAAGCAGTGATGGGCACGTAGAAGATGAGCACAGCACAGATGTGCGAGACACAGGTGTTGAGGGCCTTGAGCCGTTCCTTATGGGATCCAATTCCCATCACGGTTTTCAGGATGAATATGTAGGATACAGCAACGAGCACATTGTCTGACATCATACAGAGGGCAACAAAAAAACCGTAGAAAAAGTCAAGTGTGTTGTCAGAGCAAGCCAGGTTCATGACATCCTGATGGAGACAAAACGAGTGAGAAAGCAGGCTTTTTTCACAATATGTCAAACTTTTGAGAGCTAAAGGAAATGGAAGCATTAAGAGCATGCTTTTAGTGAAAAACACCAGGCACAACTTAGCAACTCTGCCATTGGTGAGGATGGAGCTATATCTCAGAGGGTTGCGTATGGCCAAAAAGCGGTCAAAAGACATTATCAGAAGCACTGAGGACTCCAAATCCATGAATCCATGGATAAAGAATTCTTGAGCAAAGCAGACATTTGGGGAAATTCCGGTAGCATTAAAAACAAAGGTCCTTAGCATAGTGGGAAAGGATGAGAGAGAGAGGCCCAGGTCAGTGGTAGCCAGCATAGAAAGGAAATAGTATGTGGGTGCATGGAGTGAGGGTTCTGTCCAGATCACAAAGAGGACGATGCAGTTGCCGAGGATGGCCACCAGGTACAGGAGGCAGATGGGGATAGAGATCCACACATGAAGGTGCTCCAGTCCTGGGATTCCAACCAGGAAGAAGGTGGTGACCTCAATGTTAGAGGAATTGAGAGTGTGCATGGTAAGTCAGTTGGAAAATATTTATTCCCAGATCTGAAGTGGCACTTTCAATGTGTCTATTACACTCACCTCCTTCCTTTCAGCGCTTTGGTCTGAGACACAAACAAAGAAAATACAATTTGAGAGATTTCTCATATTAAAGAATGAGATATTTCTTTTGAAAAAGACAATTGATGATAGTCAGATAATGTAAATTGACAAAGAGAACCAGAAATATAAATACTGTCTTGATCACTCACACTTCTTTACAATGCCCTCAGAAAAAAATACCCACATAAAGAGTAGTGACCTGCAAATAAATTCCCCCTTTACTCTTAGGCTTGACCGTCCATATTCCCAATCCAATGAAAAATTTTTATAGTCAAGCTGAACTGCAAGATAATGCTTTTTCCTTGTTCCAGACTGACCTTAGATTTTTTTTAAAAAGATGAAACTGTAGGAATTAGATTTTTAAAATAGCCAATAGTAAGTGGTTTCTCTTTTTTTCCAGAGATTTTTGCTCCAAACAATTTTCAGGTCAGGCCTGGAGCTTCTAAATGTGATTTTACTTAAAAGGTGATCTTCCTCGCAATTTCTCCACAGGAAGCAATACAAAGATAGGACAGAAAATAGGTCATGTGAGCGTCACTGTTAATGCTCTCTTTACAGTGAACATATAGAATGTCCTTAAAAATGACCAATCCACAGCAGTTTTCTCCATCCTTGAGCCTGGGAGGAGAGAAGGGATTCTTGGACTTTCTCTACAGTTCAAAATAGACTATATAATGTGGCTTAGTCAATTGGACTGTTGGTGATGAGGGAGATTGGTATTGTCTGAATCTATTTTTTTCTGACCCCCTAAAATACATAGATGTTCTATAACTATGTATTTTTTCACAGACAACTGAGATACGTATGTACTTTTGAGAGGTTCCTTTTTATGGAATTAAGTTCATCATGGACAATGAGGTTCCAAGATACAGGCAGTATGTTAGTTTCTATCCTTTTATCTATAGAAAGTGAGGGTTTAATTGAGAGGCTCCACTTTGTCAGTGGACTCTTGGCCAGTGTCAGGAATCAGAAGCACAGCTTTTCAACTGGTTCATTCTCCAAAATGAGACATGAATGAGTTGTCATTAAGGACCAATATTCAAGGAACTGGAGCTGTCTTCCCAAAACGATAAAGCAGTTAAGTCATGATCTGGGTTAGGCCACCCCCTCACCTCTAAAATTTCCAGTGTGAAAGTATGCAGAGGTCTTTTAAAACAGCATTACTAGCTCTTTGGCAACTCTAATTAGCTCAACTCGGAAGTGGTCTGCTCTTGATCACTCCAAGCAGAGTTCATGTACCTCTACCATAACTTGCATTTCAACTCTAATACAGTACAGAAATTGTCCTGTGATGTGTTATTTACTTATCTACCTTCCTCAGTAGCCAGTAAGTTCATGAAGATGAGTTTGTGTCTTAATATTAATGATCTTGATATTAGCAACACCAAGCACATTTCCTGACATATAAAGCATATTCAATCACTATTAATTGAATCTTATGAAACTGAATTGGTTTACATTCTGTGTAGTGGAGGAGGAAGGGGGCTTACCACACAACACCAAGCAATTGTCAGAACACTGGCAGGACGTCATAAAATTATCTAACTCAATTCGGGCACTATCTATTCCAAGATATCATCGTATCCTGCAGGTTAAAGGCTCAGTCCTACAAGATAACCCCCCTTTTTAACTTCAAATGCCAATCAAATTCCAGGTTATCAACTGTACTTCTGATCAATTGGCTACAGACTGGAGGGTTCCAACACCCTTTTGTTGGACTTCAGATGCCAGTCACAAGTCCAGGTTCTGCTTGTGACCAGCTGGTTGTAAATCAAAAGTTCCCACAACTCCCACCTTGGGTTTGATTTACTTGCTGGAGCAGTTCACAGAATAAAGAAACCCATTTACTCACTAGATTATCAGTGTGTTATGAGAGTACGTAACTGAGGAACAGCCAGATGTAAGAGATGCACAGGGCAAGGTGTGTGGCAAGGGCGGGGAGCTTTCATGCTTCCCTGAGCGTGCCATCCTCCTCCACATGACATGTGTTCACCCACCTGAAAGCTCTCCAAACCCTGTCCTTCGGGGCTTTTATGGATGCTTCTTTACATCGGTGTGATTGATTAATCATTGGTCATTGGCAATTTATTCAACTTGTAACCCTCCCCCCCACCCCTCACCCCCAGAGGTCAGAGGTAAGGAGAAGGCTGAAAGTTCCAACTCTCTAATCCAAGGGCAGGTTCTCCCAGCAACTAGTCCTCAAAGTAGGTGAGGTCCAAAAGTCACATCAGTAACATGACAAAAGATACCTTTCTTTCCCCTATCACTTAGGAAATTCCAACAGAGCTCGGTGATAAGAACAGGAATTAAGGTCAAATGTGTACTTCTTATTAGAAATCACAATAGCACAAGGACAAATTCATTTAATTCACAAAACATTAATTTCCCTAAATATTCCCCTGCTAAATCAATCTTTTTTCAGAATGGCTTTAACCCTCAGGCTTTGGAAGGATCGGGAATGCTGCTTGTTTCTTGTCTTTCTCTTCCCAATTCCCAGGGCCTTTTTTTCAACTTAATTCTATATGCCATTGTCAAAGTTATTTTTCATGTGCCTCTCCTTTCCTCCCTGCTTGTTTGCAAAACTTGTCTAAGTAATATATGGATTAGATAAACTTTTATTTAAAGACTCAATTATCAAAATAAAAGTAGCAAAATCATAAATGGAAAAGTTTTTATTATGCAACTTATCTCTCATTTCTTTGGTATTTTCCTTCATACTTACAATAAAATCTGTAGTTTTTAATGTAGCTGATAAGGATGAATATGATAAGGCTTCTAGAAGCCTCTCTGGGGTGCTACAGCCACATTTCTTCGTGCTGCTCCTCAAACATTGCAACAGTCTTCCCGTCTCAGAACTGCTACAGTTGCTCTTGGCTCTAACTGATGTTTCCCAAAAGTCACATCCTCAGGGAGGACTTTCCTGACCAGTATAGTCATACTCTATTCCATTGTTCTTATTTCTCTTAAATAATTCTCATACAGTCTTTAGCATAAGAAGGCAAATTTAATTGCCTTTGTTCACCTCTAGCATGAGGACTTATAAGAACTTTATTATCATATTTCATGGCTCAAAATTTGGATTTTTGTAGCTTGAGCTCTGAAGCTCTTGCCAGGCATCATTTTGTCCTTTTGGGCTCCAGAACTAGCAGGCCCCGCCCCGCCCTGTGCTGATTGCACTCTTTGATAAGTTGTACTCCTTGTGTTGCTGATAAATAATACTCCCCGTTCTATAACTGTGTGATCAAAGACAGCCATTTTGTTCTACAGGTCTGAGCTGAAACTAGGACTTGATAAATGTTTAATCATATACTATCGATTGTTCTCCCCTTACAATACCACTTGCTCAGTCACTGAGTCATGCAAACATTGGAAGTTCAGTTGCCTCCACCAGTCAGAAAACAAGTGATGTAAGTTTGTGGTCCTGTTTCCCCTACAACTCATCCCTTTGATAATCACCTCCTTGGAACTTTTGCTTTTATAAGCTTTGCCCCAAATTCTCTAATCTGGAATGTATTCTCAGTTCATATAGAGGGCTACATTTATGGGTTTCCAAATTATTACCTGAATAAACTCTCTTTAAACTTTCAGATATTTGTTTACAGGCATGTAGTAAATTCTCAATAATATTTGTTAAATAAATAAATGAACAAATGATGTTTTAAGACACTATCAGGTATTAATTGAAGTGACAACATATTTTCTGTATTTTAAAAGTACACTATAGAAAATCTTAGGGTTAATACTAGTTTAAAAGAGTATTTTTAATAAAAGGTTAAAATACTTAAATTTAAGTGCAATAAATAAATTATGTGAAGTTAAAAAATACACCTATCAGGATAGCTACTAGCCTTTGTATATGTCATTATGTAATTGTTAAATACATACATAAATAAATCACTTCATAAATTGATCCATAAGACACTTTATTTTGTTCCCAGATACTAAGTTTGGGGAAGAAAAAAAGAAAGTTACAGTGGATTGAAAGAGAAAGTAGGGTTGTAAGAGGGGTGGATATTAACCTTCATTGCATTGTTCTGGATATTTCGTATTTGTTATTTTATTTAGCCCTCACATAATATTATTATTCCTGTTTTTCATGTTTTAAAACTGAAGCAAATTTTAAAACTGAATCTCTCTAAAAGATGAATTTCTTGAAAAAATACTGTTATAAACATATATGTTTTGAACTGTTATTTGATTTTAAGCTTTCAATTATACCATGTTTCCATCTTGTTTTGATTACTGTGTCTAAAAACTGAATAAAGCACAAGGAAATTGCATTATAATGGAGGATATATAAAATTAGTGATGTAATAGGCAGTATAAATCTCAAAGTAGGATGAAGTCTTAAATTTATTACATGCTAGTTCCAGTGCCTTACAGTATTACCTCTAAAGCTATTTTAATTAATACAAGTCATTTCAATTTTATTTCTGAAAAAGATTGCATCAGAGGAGAGATTAATGGCCCACAGAAATTGCTGGGAGCAAAATTCAGCAAGTAGCACCAGCTGTGAAACAGTAAAAAACCTAGGGTACATACGTAGTCAATACCTGCTCAGCCAGAGCCAGAGGTGAGGAAGATAAGAGAGAGCTTTTAACAAGGTGACATGGGAGTAAAAGCAGGGAAAGATAGTTTAAAAAGAGGGATCAAAGAGAACATTGGGGATAATTACTATATGCAGACATTGCATTAGGCTAATTTTATATGTAGATAGTTCTATTTTCAAAATGTTTGCTCTACTTTTTACATGAACTTGAAAACATATTTATATGTGAAGCCTCGCAGCCTTACTGCTGAGCAGGTAGTAGTAAAATATCAGAATTAGTTGAGGATGAGATATAATTGGTAAATCCCTGATTAATCTGAAACATAATAAATGTCTTACTAGCAATAGTTATTGTCAAAAAGAGTCTATTGCATTTACTTTTTAAGAATGGTGTCTTATGTAAAAAAATTACTCAAATATTTCTCAAGTAAATTGTCTTGAGAGAAAGCCCAACTCTTATTGCTAATAAGAATTAAAATTCAGGGATACTTCCTCAGATGAATGATATCTTAAACTCTTTCAATATGTCATTTCGTTTAATTCTTAGAGCAACCTCATAGGGCAAATACTATTATTACGTCTACTCTATCAATTAGGAAAGAAAGAAACAAGATAGAACTGGAAGTCAGGCCTAGCTGTGGCGTACTCTCCTGCTGAGTGCCAATCACTGCCCTCTCTCTACTGCTCGCATATTATTTCCTTTCCAATTGCATATGACACACTTGGCGTATCTAAGTTGTTGCTTGGTTTCTATTACAAACTTCTTCTAATAACCTGAGATCATAATGTCGTATCACTTGTCTTTACTTCCCAGACTAAAGCCTTACTTTAGTCTTCTTATTTTAGTCTAGTGGCCAAGATGGTTATCCTTGGCTTGACTTCTAAACCTGGGAAATCTGCCTTCTGATTATTTGGTTAGACAGACAAAATTTAGCCTTTTGTCAGACTAGTTTTTCTATTTCTCAGTCTCTGTCTTGGATAGAGCTCTGACTCTAGCTAGCATTTTGTCTAACTGTGCATGAATAACTGGATGGTTTTTTTAAAAGATGAACCATAGATAGGTGGGTGAAGTGAATAGTGGCAATGGGTGGCTAAAAGGAGATTTCATGCATTTTTAAATTTCATAGCTTCTTCCTCAGATTTAACTTAAAGTCTCCCTGGTCAGGCAAACATAGCTCTAAGTAAAAGCCCCCTCCATTTCTCCATGGCAATTAATTTTTTAAAATTAAGTTCCTCCTATATAAAAATTACAGAAATTTCAGGCAATTAGCCTTATTCATAGCCTTCTCTGAGTTGCAGTTCTTAGAACACCCATGTTTCAGATACCACGATACTAAGACCTGTGTAAGACAGTATTATGTTAGGACCCTGCTGAACTTACCATATCACCACAGAGGGAAACAGAAAGGACTTTAGCTTAGAGGCTTCTCAGCGTCAGTGCCCAAGAACTTTATTTATAGATCCCAGATTCCTTGAGCTGTCTTCTGAGTTTTGCACTCATGGGACACCAATTCCTCCAGCTCTGCTACCCTCTCCAAACAAACGATTTCCCTGAGAAATGTCCTAGAAATTCCCAGAAAAGGACTGGGTTCAAGGCCATAGTTTTAATTTAGACTACAATGTTCCATGGATTTTGGAGCCCCAAACAAATCAAGGAGAACTTGCTCTGCCCCAGATATTAGGGAAAGCAGTTGAGCCTACCAAGAAACTATTTCATTTCAAATAACTTGACATATTAGTTTAGGTTCACCATATCTTTTTTCTTCTTTTTCTCTTATAGTCAATGTAGGCATTTTTCCATTATTATTGAAATATAATTTACATATACTATGATACAAAAACCTGAAGGGATCAGCCCAAATGGTTTTACCTATATCTGCAACCAAGTAGCATTCAACCAGGTAAGTGCTAAAATCTCCAAATCTGATTGCGAATTTGTCTTTTCCTTTTTACTTCTGTTTCTTCTTCTTTGTGATTTTTGAAGCTTTCCTATTGCATGTATAAGCATTAAGGTTGTTACAAGTTTTTTTTATCTTTGTAAAATCCCTCCTTTTTTCTTGGTGATATGCCTTGCTTTAAATTCCATGTGCTCTGAAATACTATGGCTACATTCATCATATATGTTGGTATGTATCACATGTCCTTTTATACTATTAACCTATCTTTTTCATTCTAGTTCACCTGCAACTTTGTTTTGTAATTGAAGTCTTTAGCCAATTACACTTACTGTAAGTACTAGCACCTTTGTTTTATGTCCATTATTGTTTTGTTTCTTCACTGTTCCACCTATTTTGCTACAACTTTGCTCACTTTTTTTGAATCTTCACATCTAATCAATTCACATGTGTTTCAATATTCTATTTTATTTTCTCAATTGACATTTTGACCATTCTTTCTTTTTTGTTTATTTGTTTTATAATTGCTCCTTGGATTATGGTATGTAACCTTAATTTACAGAGTCTACCATGAATTAATATTACACTGCCCTGCAGATAATGTGAAAACTTTCAACAGTTTAATTCAATTTATCTATTTTAACCTGTATGAAATTATTGACAAATACATATTTCTGCATGTTATTAATTTCTTAACACATTGTCATTTTTTACTTTAAAATGTAAATTATTTTTTTCAGAAACTAAAAAAAATAATACTTTATGTTTAATCACATATTCACTCCTTTTAGCATTCTTCATTCCTTTTTGTTTATCTGAATTTTCACCTTGTAGATTAGTTTACTTCAGCCAGATAATTTCTTTTGGCATTTGCTGTGTGCAGGTCCAACAGCTTTGCATTTTCTAAGGTTTTGTTTATCTGTAAATACATGCATTCATCTTCTTTTTGAAAGATAATTAAAAACATTTACTAACCTTCTCTAGAAAAAAGAAACTCCAAAACCCATCTCTTTCAGTTGTTATTAGTTTGGATCTACTATTTAAGGTAGGGTTCATTAGAGAAAGGACTCTTAGATGAAGATTAGCATAAAGGTTACTTTTTTTTGTTCTTTCACAGTCTGTGTGTAGATTTTCAATAAAAACACCTATAAGGATACAGAAAAAATTCCTGAGTAGGTTACTGGAAGAGATGGTAAGTGGAGCCACTCTTACTTTGTATATCACTGTTCCCAGACACATATATGCTAATTATTGAGGTCTAGCTCTATATAATGATTGTTGATGTATTATACACATTGTATCTGGAATACATTGTCCCATCTTCATAGGATATCACTATAAGGTGGAAACTGAACTACACCTGTTCTATTTCTGTAGCAGGTTGGAAACTTTTGGGGGGTGCAGTATATGATAACACCATGACCGTGTGTCTACTGTTGTAATTATTTGCTCTAAATTGCATCCTTTTGTGGGAGGTGATGTTACTTGAGATCTTGTGTTAGTGGATCAGACATTCTACAAACCATAGGAAACTAAATTGACCATTGCGTTGCAAGAAGAAAAAAAAGAAAATGTATCATCGTTATATGTGTCAATTTCTGTCAAATTGATTTGATGCCCCTTTCAGGGTAGAATAATTTTCCATCAAGTGGCTTGTTTCTACTCAAGGGAGAATGCTACATTAACATTGTGTTTAACATTGTTTTTGGTAACTGCCAGGTTGATGGTTAGTAGAAAATGAAATTTGATCAGCCTTTTCCAGTAACCATTACTGCTATCATAGCTACTGCATTGTGCCAGCACTGGGGTTGCTTATGTCAGAAGCTAGGTGATATCATTTATCAGACCCATTCTGTGTACTTGGCAGTTTAGGTCATCTTCTATGATACGAAGAACCAGATAAGCATTGATCTGCACTATTTACAGATACAGAATATTTGCATTATGACAAAATCTGCTCCTCCATCGTAGCTGTGGTTAATCACTATTTACTTTCTGTCATTACAGATTACACTTCTTAAGTTTCTAAAGTTTCATACAAATTGAATTAAGTACTACATATTCTTTTATGTCTGATGACTTTCACTTAGCATCATTTTTTAACTTCATTCATGTTGTTGCATGTATTTGCAATTTATTCTTCTGTATTATTGCATAAGATTTCATATCAATATATAATTTTCAAAAATAAGATGTATTTTGCATCATTAAAAGTATAAATTTTAAACAGATTTTTGGACCAATGGATAAGATTCATCAACTCATTCAAATGTAGCATCCGTTTCATCCTCAGTACCTTTTTCAGAACTACTGGCTTCACCATGAAGCATCATGAGTTTTCCCAAGTCAAATTTGGTCTTCTTCAGCATTTTTACTTTTCTAATGGACATACATAGAAAAGGTAAATAGATTGTCAAATCTTTTTCTGTGTCTTCTCTAGTGCTGTCTGGAATTAATTTGTTGATTCAAGGACTTCCCTACTGGCTTCTGTCTAAGGGGCCTTTAGCTGATGTATGGGGTAGAGAAGCCTTGCTCTTTTCACTATCACCAGTGTTCTCCTGGGTTTGGTGTCTGTTTCCACGACTCCTGGCCTTCCTCCTTACAGAAGCTTTGGCTTCTGTAAATCAAAAGCCAGTAATAGACTTCATGTGTCTCTGCCAATAAGTAAGTAAGTATGTAAGTAAGTAAGTAAGTAAGTAAGTAAGTAAATAAATCCCATCAGTCAAGGTCTGCTATTTTTCAACTACAGAGTACATTTTGTCACAGTTAAGATCCACACCATGGAAGACGATCAGGAAGTTTTTGTCAAAAACATACTCATACGCCCTGGCTGGTGTAGCTCAGTGGGCCTGCGAACCAGAGGATCAAAGTTCGATTCCCAGTCAGGGCACGTGCCTGGGTTGCAGGCCAGTTCCCAGCAGGGGATGCATGAGAGGCAACCACACATTGATATTTCTCTCCCTTTCTCCTTCCCTTCCCCTCTAAAGATAAATAAATAAAAATTTTAAAAATCCTCATAATTAGCTTGACTTTTCTAAATGTAACTCCATTGTTCCACACAGGAAAACTCCTTTAAAAATATGGACTTCGAGTGGATACAAGATGGTAGAGGAGTGAGTGGAAGTTACATTAACCTCTTTCTAGGACCAGCCTGGAATTGCAAGTAAATTGTGGAGAACTCATCCAGAATAAACAACTGAACAATAGAAGGAAAGAAGCCCTATAAGCATGGACAGACCGAAGAAACAGCTTCAACACAATGTGACTGGTTCAGAGTGTGGAGAAGATCCGAGAAGGCTGGGTTGGTCCCTATGGGTGGCAGGTGACCTGGCAGAGGGATCCCCCTGAGAAATGTCAGGTCTAAACCACGAGCTGGGCTCCCCAGCTTATAGCACGAGAGCCCGAAAAGTACGCAGATAACATCTAGCAGTGAAAAGTGGCACAGTTTCTCTCAGGCAGAGATGGACAGCTGGAGATACATAAGCCCTTTGAAAGGCAAATGCATAAATTTTCATATGTATCCACTTACCTTGGGCTCTGGCAAAGGCGGGAACAAAGTGAGCTAGAGACACTTGAAGAGACACCGAGGGCGGTGGCTTGGGGGAGAGAACTAACAGAGCAGCCACCAGGATCCTGGTGCTGAGTCACCTCCGATCTGCAGGAGCCATCTTGTTCAGGCAGAACACTCCCTTCTGAGTGGCATCAGCCTGAGGGGGAGCAATAACACCACCCCCAGGTGATACTTTGCCCCAACTTGTGCTGCTTAAGCCTGAGGGCTGAGTGCAGAGTAACTAGATTATCAACTGAAGGAATGAGCCATGGACAGTAGATCCACAGTAGTCCTGAACAGGCTGCTTAAGGCCAGACTGGGACATCACCTGACATTATCAGAGCCGGATCCAGAAAGAAAAAACAGAACACCTGCACAATAGCATATAAGACCTGGTGGGTGGAGAGATCCTCAGTGAGCCAGCTGGAAGGAAGAACTCATCAAATAATGACTCAACAGCAATTAAAACTCAATTACACCCAGAGAGCCAATATAAATGGCATAATGGCTATCCCAGGAACATCAAGTTCAGGAGATGGAGACTGCACCACAGAATCCTACAGGTCTCCTACCACAGAAACTCAGACGACAAAGATAGGAAGTCAAAGCAAACTTATTTCAGAAGCAGAAATAAGAAGAGTCTCCCCTAAAATGGGGAGATGAAGAAACAACCCCCAATCAAAGGGGAAGGAGGAATCCCAAGGAAGAGTGCCAAATGAAACAGAAGCAAGTAAACTATCTGACACTGAGTTCAAACCAATGGTTATAAAGAAGCTCAATGAGTGCAGGAATGTTTATTCCATTCCTGGAATGGAATAAATAAATAAATCGGTTTATTTCATTAACCAGTTAAGATTGGTGGATTCTGTAAGCAATATTGATCACTCACTATTCAGCCATCTTTTATAAACTAGTTGCATATAATTATGAACCATCTGTAAAAAAAGGACTGTGAAAAGAATTTGAGAGCAAGTTGAATTTTTAGCAACTAATCTCAAGAAATCAGGACATGGTAGTGAGTTATATAGTGAAAGAAAAATAGCCAATATATGTTACGTTATCAAGCAAGTTAGTGCCGAGTCTTGCTCCTTCTAGGTAACTTCTGGAGCCTGTTCAGAATGTGTGCTTTGAAGTTATCCCTCCTAAGGAATAAAAAAGCTAGGATATTTATAAATTTACATATGGGTATGCTAGTGGTTTAGAGCTGTTCCAGGTGGATTTCTATTCTCAACGACTTTGCAAAGCTCCATGTAAGACAAAGTTCACCTATAATGACTCTAACTTAAAGAGAAGCAGATATGGGCAGCTGGAAGTCCAGCCGGCTGCCTCATAATAAACTGTCCAGTCATAAGAGGACAAGATAGTCAACAAAAATATCCTCTAGAATGGCCCATTGTGATTTTTAACAAGACAGTTTGCTTCAAAGCCCTTCATCTCATATGGAGAATGCTTAATCTCACTTATCAGGCGATAATTCATTGTTTTGTCCAGAAATGAAACCCAGCAATGAGTAGGCTTATCCATCCTTATTGTTTTAAATTTCTATTCCTTTTCTTATTCACAGAGATTAATATCTTGTATTTAAGCCTTGTTATGTCTTTTTAAATTATACTTTTGATTTTTATCAAATACCTTTCTAATTGTTATTAATATATAACTTGACTGCATTATTCAGACCAAACTTTCTTTTAAATAGGAATATATACACTTTAAGTGCCTAAAACAAATATAAATCAAAGTTTCATACACCATCATAACATAAAAATTCAGAAACTGTTATTTAATTTAGGTATTGAACCTAAATTAAATATGACTTATATAAAAGTTATAAAGATGTAAATGAAACAAAAAAGATAGTGTTTAAATAGCTTCTAGTGAATGCAATATACAATGTAAAAGGCATGTAATTTGGGGCTACCTGGCTGGAAATCCAACAGTGAGTGGCAGGACATGTCTAATTCAGTGCTTACTTAATGAGATTTGACAAACATAGATCAAAGGAGTAAAGTCATTAATTAGTAAGTCATTCTAAAGTACTTGCATAAATATTTCATACTTGTGGTCTATGGTCTCTGTTTCATAGATAATTTAACTTAGGTGAGAAAAGTAAAGTGTGTGACTTCAAATTAAAACTAAAGTATTTTGATTATAAATAACTTGCTCTTTTAACTGTTGCCTAATCTCTATGAATGCTGCATGTTTTGCCTCCTCTATCAATGTGATTTCCAGCATTTACCTTGTAGTTGAATAGTTTTCAATTGTTTTGCCTTACAACTATCTTTAGCTCTTGCTGGGGATCCTGGGTACCTAATAATTATCATATTAAGCCCAATCTTTTCCCTGTGAAGTCCCTGGGAGATTCTAGGAAGCAGACTTTCTTTTTTTATTCCTCCTAAGGGTCTACACCCCTGAGAGAAATAGGAGTAGTTACATCTCTATAAAGTGAAGGTCAAAACA
Source organism: Sturnira hondurensis (assembly GCF_014824575.4). Lineage (NCBI taxonomy): Eukaryota > Metazoa > Chordata > Mammalia > Chiroptera > Phyllostomidae > Sturnira > Sturnira hondurensis. Next base: position 62,310 of record NW_028080952.1, on the reverse strand, counting down.
AAGAGATCTTGCTTTTATTTTTCAGAGATATATTGAACATCCAGTTTTCATAAGTGCAAAAAGCTAAAAATCCTCTTGAAAACCTAAACTAGGGCTTTGTCAGACATATTACATCTGAAGAAATGACTACTAGGGGGAAGAAGAAGTGGGGTGTGTGAGTGTGTGTATGGTGGGGATGGGATTCCATGGCCTGAAATTTAAAAGAGATTTTACCAACCCTGATACCAATAGGGTTCCATTTACTTGACAGTATTACAAATAAAAGTAACTCTTTTTGTTAATTAAAAAAGGAAAAATTCCTAAGCCAATCTAGGACATAATGTGGCGAAGGAATGTTCAGGGAATTTTTGTTGAAGCAATTATTAACACTGGTATTCACTGATTATCTTTATTATGTTAAAGAGTATATCATAGTGTATAAAATAACTATTTTAGATAAATACTGTTTTTTACAACACTTAACAGAGGAGCAAACATCTGCTTAGAGGCCTAAGCAACGTACCCAGATGATTATACAAAAAAGATTTGTGCAGTGTATGGAGAAGGAGCCGTGACAGATAGAATGTGTCAAAAGTGGTTTGGGAAGTCTTGTGTTGAAGATTTCTCGCTAGATGACGCTCCACTACCTGGTAGACCAGTTGAAGTTGAGAGCAATCGAGAGCAATTAATGTGCTGCCATGTGAGAGATAGCTGGCATACTCAAAATATCCAAATCAATAAAGTCATTGGTAAAAATAAAAAATGTGTGTTTTATTTTACAGAAAAAACTGAACAGAGTTTTTGGCCAACCCAACACCTACCTCATAATTTTAAGAATGAAATTAGTCTGTAAATCTATTTTCTAGTATTTAATATTTATTTACCATAGTATAAATATTTTCAAGAATCTCTGATTATTTTCTTAGACTACTATTTTCAAACTTTCTTTCAAGAAGTCAAGAACTTTCTTATAAAACCAACAAGAGGATAACTGAAGATTATGTGGAGAAACAGAGAAAAAGATTCTGAATGCCTATCACTGACTCTCCCAAAGCAGTCCTGTTTTTGGTATTTGGATAAAAATGTTGGAAAACTGCCACCTTAGGATAAATTGTTTTAAGTGAAATTGCTATACTGGAGAACATAAACAGGTTTAAGAATTTTTAATAAATGTTGAAAATTGCATTTTATTAATAGTATGTCAAATATGCTTCTGAGTACAGTATATAAAAGAACTGCTTCTTATCACACTGAATTTTATCCAAAATTATGGCTCCTTTTTGCTTACATGATTTTCAGATCTGGAAAAAGAGCTCATATTTCCACTCGGGTCTATTTTCAATAACTCTGAGGTCCAGCTTTTTTTTCTGATTGGAATCCCAGGACTGGAACATGTCCACATGTGGCTCTCCATCCCATTTGTCTCGTGTACCTGGCTGCCATATGGGCAACAGCACCATTCTCTTTATCACAAAGACAGAGCCTTCACTTCACAAGCCCATGTATTATTTCCTTGCCAGGTTGGCCATCTCTGACCTGGGCCTCCCCTTTTCCTCCTTTCCTTTCATGCTGAGAATCTTCTTGTTTAATGTCATGAGAATTTCACCAAATGCCTGCTTTGCCCAAGAATTCTTCATCCATGGATTTGGTGCTGGAATCCTCGTCATCCATAGAATCCTCAGTGCTTCCAGTCATGTCTTTGGATTGCTTTCTTGCCATTCACAATCTGCTGAGATATAATTCCTTCCTCACTAGCAAAAGAGTTGCTGAAATGGGACTGATCTTAGCCATCAGGAGCATTTTCGTAGTGCTTCCATTCCCCTTCACTCTAAGGAGACTAAAATATTGTCAGAAAAATCTCCTGTCTCACTCATTCTGCCTGCATCAGGATATTATCAAGCTAGCCTGCTCTGACAACAAGAGCAATGTTATCTATGGCTTCTTTGTTGCTCTCTGTACTATGCAGGACTTGGCATTAATTGTGTCTTGCATGCTGATCTTGAAGACTGTGCTCAGCATTCCATCTCTGACAAAGAGGCTCAAGGCCCTGAATACCTGTGTCTCCCACATCTGTGCTGTGTTTGTTTTCTATGTACCCGTCATCACCCTGTCTGCCATGCACCGCTTTGCAGAGCACAAAGGTCTTTTCATTGTTGTTCTTACGGCAGATGTATTCTTGTTGTTGCCACCCCTGATGAACCCCATTATGTACTGTGTAAAGACTTGACTGATCAGGAGAAGGTCTTGGGGAAGTCATTGATGATAAGCAGGAGACAAGAACTTGAATATTGAGGTAATAAATTACTAAACAATAAGCATTTGTTGTCGCCTACTATGTGTTCAGTACCACAGTGCTCACTATTTCATGGAAAATTAAGGGGAGGTGTAAAAAGCTGTGCTGCATAGAATTTATAATAAACTCCAAAATACAATTTTAAATAGAAAAGATGAAATAGTCAGGTGATAGATACACAGAGGTTTAACATTTTTAGGAGTAATCGAAACAAAACACTATGTAGTGAAGCAGGCAGATTTACTCCTTAAAGAAGGGATAAAATTTGGACAGATTGAAATTATTTTTCAAGTAGCATCTATTAAATTTACATGGATGCAATGCATAGTCACTATACTATGGAGGAAAAGTAGACTAGTAGGAACATAGCAGCTATGAAGGATGTTAGTCTGGCTGGAATAGAGAGTATAATTTGGCAAATAGGGAAAAATAATTTTGCATGATATGGATGAAGCAGATTTTGGTGTACCCAGAAAAGGCTTGAAATGTCTAAATTTAGGAGGTCCTGAAAAGACAATTTCATCTCTACAACAAACAACTAAGATGAAAAATCAAATATTAAGAATGGTATGTCTGCAAGTGTACGTAATATGGATTGATTTGAGAGAGATGAAGACAGCAGGTGGATGGGGCATGTTGTAATAATTCTACTAAAGTGGTGGTTCTCAGACTGGGCAGAGAGACAGAGAGAATACAATTATTTAGGGTTTTTGTTGTTTTGCTTCCATAGTCAGATGTCTCTCTGACCACAGGCAGGAAAGGTTCTCTGCTCTTAAAAAAATCATGTAATTATGTTGGATCACCTGGATAATCCAGGATAATCTTTCTATCTCAAAAATCTTTACTCCTAAGTACATGTGCAAAAAATGACCTTTGTCCTGTAAGGTGATATATTCACAAATTTCAGTGATTAAAACATTGAAATCTTTCTGGAGGAGGGAGTGGGAAGGATTTAATATGCCTTAGACAGAAGCATTTCCTCAACTTCTCTTTCTCCCATTTAGCTATTTAGCCAGATTTGGTTTAAATATACTGTTATTTCTTTGCTAACACCTGCCTACTTCAAGTATAATAATTTTATAACTCAATTTTGTTTCCTTTCACCATATACTGATTTCTACAATGTAATTTTAACATCATTAACCTGTAATTATTTAAACATTGTTTGCCTCTGCCATATTATAAATCCCATGATTTATGAATGTCTGAATGTCTTACTTTTTGCTTTGCTTAACACATCCTTGGGCAAAGAAGGGCTCCATTAATATTTGTTAGCCATTTTGTGAATTAATGAGTGGCCATCATTGAATAAAAGCACTGCTCATTTTCTAACCTCAAAATTTTGAGCATCTCTGTGGACAGAGGCCTGACATTATACTGTCAGTCATGTCAGGTTAGTGCACATCATCACTCCCTTAGGCAACTCCTTTCTTGCTGCTACAATCATGCCAAACCTAAAGCAAAGGTTGTGCTGTCTGCCAAATTTTGCTGTCTGCTTTGCCAAAGACCAGGAAATACCTCCCCTACTACTCCTCTCCACCCAAATATAGTCTTACATCTGTATTCACTATCTCGCCTTATTTTCCATACCCAAACTGACACAATTTCTCTAGAAGTTTTTCTCTCAACAATTTCTCATTTTTCCTGTTCTTCTCATCTGGTCTACAAGAATCCTCATCTCCAATCATCATCCCCCTCATGCAAGAACTTTTTGTTGCCTTCTAATTGGACCTTTTGCATCCGTCTCACCCTCTAATTTGTTCTCTACTTTGCAGCCTGTTATCTTTAGTAAAACTAACACAGGCTATATTATTCACTCACTGAAAACACTCTCATTCTCTCCTACTACAATTGGGGTAAAAAACAAAGACCATGCATGGGATCCCCCAAAATACTCATGATCTGGCACCTGCTGCCTTATTTCATGCCAAGGGTCTGAAAACACCTTGACATCTTTCATTGTAGGTAGGCATTGTAAAATCTCAGGCTGTAACAGACAATAGCCATAGAACAGAGACTCTTACATGAGGGGAGGAGCCATAGAATTCATAGATTACAAATCTATGATTCTAAGATTAAGAAACCAGATCACAGAGAAAAGCAGTCACTTTCTTAAGCCCATACGACAAATAGTAATAAATAACAAGGGGGAGTATGGAAACAGGAGGGAGATGGGGAAGGGCTGGGGAGGTAGGCTGGGATGGGGGTAAAAGGCAGAAAACTGTACTTGAACAATTAAAACTAAATTAAATTTAAAAAAATAAATAAACCTGAGAGATTAAGAGTGAAAAAAAAAAGAACGGAGCTCAGAAATTTTTCATACTTTCTTGACTCTTAATATCAGCCTACTAAAGAAGTTATTATAAGCCCTGATAAAGTCTGAGTAAAAAATTCAATATATAAAATAAAGGGATGAAACAAATTGGATGAAAGAAGAACTTTTTCTGGTCAGACATACACCTTATTTCTTGGACTTTCCAAGGGTAGGGGCCTGCAGGTTTGGTCCTAGGTATGGTAACTGGAAGAACTGAAATCATGAACGATGAGGTAAGAGAGATGTTGGTATTTCACCCTGGTTTATTTTTTTGTGGTAAGACTGGCAGGAGGAAGTAAAATATTGGATGGATAAACTTACTGCTCTGGAGAGAAAAGGCCATGGAATTGAGACACAGATTCACCGCATACACTTAATTACCAAGGTATTATTTTTCCATACTTCACCAAATATGCTATGTATAGTATCTCATTTATACTTACAAAAATGATCTGAAGTAGATAATACTCTCATCTAAAATTTACAGCTCAGAGAAATTGAACAATTACTAAAATTGCAGACTTGAGGACTGGACTCGGGTCCTTTTGGGGCCATAGCCTTTATTCTAGTCTTATGCCACATTGTCTTTTATGACCAAAAGGAAAAAAAAAACAATGATAGAAACTGTTTTTTTGTGTGTAATGCTGATATGCTAGAGTGCAAAATAATGGTCCACAGGACGAAGCTTGCTGGATAACTATTTATTTGATCCTTGTAACTGTGGAGTGTTTATTTTTATTTATTTTTTTCTAATTTTTGTTTTTATTCAATTCTTGTTCAAGTACAGTTTTCTGTCTTATGAGTGTTTAAATAATTATATTTCCCATAAGAATCTGAAATTTTATTTTATTTTATTTTTAAAAACCAGCACATCTACTGTAATAACTATTCTTGGTGTCAAGTGAATGACTACTAGTCTTAATGACAGGGGAATTTAATAGTTAAACATTTTGGGTTTAGGCATAGTTGATAGGCTTACGTGATTAATGCATGTGGAATGGTGTTATTCCAGGAGCTGGAATTGAGGACCATGTGACTCCAGGAGGTTGGCAAGCAATTCAACCTTTGTGCCCCAGGGAGTCCTCAGACGTTGAGATGGTATCTGAGCCATTGTGTTCTAGGGAGGGAACTCCTGAGACGCAAATAAAGAAGTGTTGATCAAAACACTATGGTACTTTTACACAATGGAATTCAATGCAGCAGAGAGAAAGAAGGAGCTCTATCCTTTGCAACAGCATGGATGGAACTGGAGAGCATTATGCTAAGTGAAAGAAGCCAGGTGTCGAGGGACAAATACCATATGATCTTACCTTTAACTGAAACATAGTCAACAAAATGAAAAGGCAAACAAAATATAACCAGAGACTTTGAAATTAAGAACAATCTCACAGTGGGCAGAGGGGAGGGGGAAAGGGACAGTGGGGAGAAGGGTTTTTAGGAACTACTATAAAGGACACATGGACAAAGCCAAGGGGGAGGGTGGAAGCAGGGGAAGGAGGTGGATTTGGCTGGGGTGGGGGTGAGTGGTGGAAAGAAAATGCAGACAACTATAATTGAACAACAATAAAATAATTTTTTTAAAAAAGAAGTGTTCATCAACAGAAAAAAGAAATTCTAGGAAAATCACTCCCCAGACTGCAACTATTATCCAATTAACCTTTTTTCCTGAACCCCTCATCTTCTCTTCTCATAAAAAGGCAGGCTTCAGATGAGACATTAAGATGGTTTTTGAGGGTACATAACCTGTTGCAGATTGCAGGCATTCTAACAAAACACTCATAAAGATTCAATTCAATCTTTGTCTATACTTATTGGTTCTGGTAGTGTCAACTCAAATTGAAAAATATAAAGAAAGAAAAAACTTCAGCACATTTAGTAATAACAATCCCACATTCTAGAGCTGAGTAGCTGTGTCCCTCTTGTTAGAATTTGCCACAGATCACAGCCCAGCTCCTATTTGTCTTCTACCATTTGACTTCACTCATTTACCTGACTGCACAGCCTGTGAGGGATTTGTGTTTGTCACTCTAGTTTTAGGCTTTCTGTGAGAGAGGGAAAGTCTTAGTGGTCTTGCCTTACTACCGATTTAATATCACAGGTCATGAATTCATTCCTATACCTTGGCCTTCTCTTGCAAGCTGTAGGCTCATAGATACAAATGTCTTATTGACTGTACTTTTTAATAAGAATAGTAATAATCATATCTCATAATTATTGTCCATTTATTAAGTATCACATATTGAACCAAAGGCTTTATACAATATGTGGTACATTACCACATTCATTCCTATATTAACATTAGAAAAGTATTATTACTTATGCCCATTTGACAGATAAAGAAGTAGAAGTTCACAGAGGTAAAAAAAACACACAGCTAGTAAATGATGAGATCTGGATCCTAGGAGATCCTGTTAGTTGATCCTAACTCACAGGAGCCTGAGTTCATGTTGCAGAGCCTGAGTTCCTAACCACTCTGCTCTCCATGATACACAACCATCTGCCTTTCAGTATCTTCAAGATGCAATCAATTCCTTCCTTTAAGCCTGTTCCTTACAAAGTATTCTTTAACTTACTAAGTAGTACTCTCATACACTTAATTCCTCAAAACTGAAACCAGGGAGTAATTTTTGTTTATTCCTTCTTCTTATTCAGTCTACATATCCAGTAAATAGACAAATCATGAAAAAAAATTTTCAACCAAATGTCTACTGATACTATTCACTTTTTCCTGCTTATTCTATCATGGTACTTGTTATAATAATTTCTTGTCTAGATGGCTGTAACATTTTCCCATTGTCTCTTCCTTATTAATTCTTTTCATCTCTTCTCTAATCAATTCTCTGTATTATAGACAGAGTGAACATCTTAAAATGTAAATGTGACTATTTTACTTTCCTAGCTAAATACTTCATTGGCTTCCCATTACCATGAAGGTATAGTTTCTCTTCTCTGGTGTTACTCATACATCTTATTAGCTTTTTGCTTTACTCATGGTCTAGTCTTTTGTCACACTTTTTATTCTTTTCACTACTATATCTAGAGCTTATCTCAATTCTACAAATTTGTACATTCTTTACCCTTCTATTTATTCCATCCATTCTTCCGTTTCTTCTTTGGAGTAAAAAGGGAGGAAAATGTAATGATGCAAGAGCATCTGATAAATAAGAGAAGGAAAAAACCTATAGGGCTCTACAAAACACCTTTAATTTTTAAAAATAACAACAGAAGGCTATTGAGGTTATAAGTAGAACAACAAAGCAGGTTTGTAGTTCTTAATGTATTGGGAAACACTGGCTGAGTAGCTTAGTTGGTTAGAGTGTCATCCTGGTATGCCAACGCTGTGGGTTTGATTCCCATCTAGGGCACATAGAAGAATCAACCAATAAATGCATAGTTAAGTGGAACAACTGATCTTTCTCTCTATGACTCAAAAAAAGAAACTATTAAAAATGAGGTGGGAAGAATAAGAGATAACTAAAATAAACAAGAAGAAAGCTATTGCATTGAGCTTGGTGAATATGGAAGATAATAGAGAGAGTCAGAGATTAACAACTAGGTGTATAATAGTGCCACGCACTTGAGTTAGAACACGATAATTTATATTTAGTTCTATTGGGTTGAAAGGCCTAATACTTTGTTTGAGAGCCTCTGAATTTGTTTTTCTCTCTGTCTAGAAGCTCCTGTGACCAAATCCATACTACCTACATAGGAGAAAATGGACAGGACCTATTCCTTGTATAGAACAATACCTGGAGCAGAAAGTATCCATTCTGCACATGCTATGAGAAGAAATAAATAAATGAAATAATGCATATGGTTACTCTTGTGTCTGGAAAAGCATCCATGAGTCTTCTTAACCTTGGGGCTGTTTCAGGGATTCCTCTTTTATTAATCACACATTCTCAGTGGTATGTTTTATTCTATGGAATTAGATTTTATTTTAGGAATGAAAGTAATTACATTTATTGTGAGATGAAAAAGATGCTAAGATTTTCCTTTGAAACTTTCATATATATCATATATTTATTCATTTTAATATGTTTACTGATTTCAGAGGGAGAGGAAGGGAGAGAGAGAGAAACATCGATGTGAGAAACATCAATTGGTTGCCTCCCGTGTGCACCCTGATGGGGTACTGAACCCATGACCTAGATATGTGACCTGACCAGGAATCAAATCCCCAACCTTTTGGTGTTCAGAACGATGTGCTAACCAACTGAGCCACCTGGCTATGGCAATATATCATATATTTAAATTTTGTAGAGAGCATTGTAGGATAGATATTGGTAGGTGTTTTAAAAAACAAAATAGAGCTTATATAAGGAAAATAATTTTCCTAAGCCACAGAGTTAGAAAGTAGAATTTTCCAAACCTGACACCAAGTGTAATGCACTTTCCAATATATCACAATAACTCTAATTCATTATATGAGAACATGACTTTCATATGAGGACAAATACACAGTCCAGATACAGATTCCAGCTATAAAGTTTTATGCACAACTCTACAGTGGCTTTGTGCTTTTTCTGAAGTTTTGTGTGTGCACAGACACCTAAGACATAAAGTACCCATGACCCTCACATATAAATTTCACTTAATTCTATTTTCTCTGTACAAGTAATATAGGATCTTCCACACAATGACACCCAAGGGTTACATGTATCCATCACTGCAGAAAGAGAAAGAGTGAAGCATTAGGGGTGGGGGGACGTGATCTGCCAAGAGTTAAATGTCAGGCGTGCTAGATAGCCTAGGAAGATACCAGCTTCTTGTGAGGCCTGGCTCCACATCAATCTCATGGCGGAAGATTTTGTCTTTGGCCCTCTGCAACTCACTTTCTTGATCCCGCACTAAAACTATGCAGTAACATGACATTCTTATACTTCCCTCTAGATTTTTCAAAAATTTTCTTATTTTGTTTATGTATTCTGTTCATTGATTTTTAGAGAGAGAGAAGAAGGGGAAAGAGGAAGAGAGAGAGAGAGCAATCAATTCATTTTCCACTTATACATTCATTGGTTAATTTTTGTGTGTTCCCTGATCGGGTATTGAATCTGCAACTTTGGACTACTGGGAAAGCTTCAACTAAGCTATTCAGCCAGGACCCAAAGCTTTTCTTGACAGCATCTTATCTAGGTCTGTTTTCCTCACAGATACTTTTTTTTTTTAAATCTCAGGCAATATGGAGGTACAATTGTAATACAAAGGTAAGTGGGTTTAAGAAATTATCTCTTTTGGTTCATTGACTCGTGACCTTTTTGATATGGCTAGTGTCTCAATTTGTCCCCCAACCCTCAACCCATGTTCTCTACTCTTTCTCGATATGCAAGAGATCAACAATCACAACAAAAAATAACTTCAGATATTTCTCTTACTGTATTTCCTCTCTCACACTTCTGCCTCAGCTTTGCACATGCTGTTGCTTTGGACTGTAATTCCTTACTTTGACTTCCTAACTCCTACATGTCCCTTAAGGCTGTCAATTCAGAGAAATCTTTCTCGACACTCTCTTCCCCCTGCTACAGGACCATGTTTTATTGTTCCTATATCAACTTCTTTTTACTATGAATAATACAATTTCCTGTATGTATTTGTTGCGTACATAAGTAGCAACCTCCTTCATTTTATGTACACTTCCTGTTACAAGGATAGAGGAGAAATGGTACATTTAAGAAAATATTGCCTCCAGGGCTAGACCCAGCTATTAACAAAAGGCATGGGTCACACGATCTCGGATCTGTTTTGTCTTCACACTGTAGATGATAGGGTTCAACAGGGGAGGGAATAAAAGATACACAAAGCCCATGATAACTTGGACCAGATGAGGTGCCTGCTTACCAAAGCGGTGGATGACGGACAAGCCAATCATGGGAGAGTAGAAGAGGAGTACAGCACAGATGTGGGACACACAGGTGTTAAGAGCTTTGAATCTCTCCACCTTGGATGCAATGGACAGCACGGTACGCAGAATCAGGGCGTAGGAGAAGAGAATGAGCAGTGAGTCTATACCCACTGTGGAAACAATGACAAACATGCCATAGATGCTGTTGGCTTTGATATCTGCACAGGCCAATTTCATCACCTCTTGATGGAGACAATAGGAATGAGAGAGGACGAGTGAGCCACAGTAAGGGAATCTTCTGAGCATAAAAGGCAGTGGGAAAATGAGTGCTACACTGCGGCCCAGGGAAGCTAGGCCAATTCTGCCAATGACTGTATTGGTGAGAATGGAAGCATAGCGCAAGGGGTGACAGATGGCCACAAAGCGGTCAAAGGCCATGGACAGTAGCACAGAGGACTCCAGGAAGGATAAGCAATGAATAAAAAAGAGTTGGGCAAAACAAGCATTATGACCAATATCTCGTGCCCCAATCCAAAATATGCCCAGCACTGTAGGAAGTGTACAAAGAGACAGACCCAGGTCAGTCAGAGCCAGCATGGACAGGAAGAGGTACATTGGTTGATGAAGTGAAGGCTCTGTTTTAATGATAAAAACAATTGTGCAGTTGCCCAGGATGGAAACCAGATATATGAAACATAATGGGATGGAGATCCAGATGTGCATGTGCTCCAGCCCGGGAATGCCACTCAGCAGGAAGGAGGAAGCAATGCTACTACTGTTGTTTTCCAGGGGTCCCAATGTCATTGTGTATGGAGGTAAGGGGGTGATGAATTCTCTTCAAATTCCTGAAAGAAATGAATTGAGAAAGAGCTAGCGATTGTCCCCGGAAAGAAAGTTTTCAAAAAATGATTAGAACTATATGACTCCTCCAAAGGTGTTTTCTTTTTGGACACTAGCTCCCTCTTATCATTTTTTAAAAAATTACTTTCTTTAAACTTTTTGTTTTGCTCCTTCAGACTAAGAGGTTTGAGCACCTTTACTATTCCTGTTGACTATACTTAACTTTGCCTACCCCTTATGAGAAGGCCTTTAATTACATGTGCGTGTAATTAATACATCTCCTCACATGTATCTTTTCTGCCAGGACTCTCACCAACGTTTTAAACTTTCTTTTAACTTCTCATCCTTTCTCTTCACTTACCTTACTTTTCTTTCTTTCTTGCTTTCTTTCTTTCTTTTTCTTTTTTTCTTTCTTTCTTTCTTCCCCCCCCTCTTTCTCTTTATTTTTCTTTCTCAACCACATGTAATTGTTAAGTTAAACACTGACAAATTCTTTACACACCCTTCTTCTGGTCTTCCTGCTATTGAAGTCTAGCTTAATCCAGATAAGAGCATAAGTGCTACTCAGCTCACAGAATTTCAAAGAGAACTGGAGAGTATGTGAACGGCTGTCTATAAAGTTATTCTTGATGGCTGGAGTAAGAAATCAAAGCTCTGATTTTTATATTAATCAGTAACTGGCTTTCCCTGGAAGCCTAGGAATCAACTGATGTGAATGTGTGGAAGGAAAGACCAAAGTTCCACCAATGATGGGAACAGTGCTGATCATCATGCAGAGTCTACGGGAGTCCACAGAACAAAAGGCAATGATGCTGGTATTGCTCATTCTTCTTCAGGTGAAAAAATGCTCAGGAGGGGAGTCTCGAGGCAGAGGCTGTATGCTGATTAGAGCTTCCTGATTTCTAGAGCAGTGATCATCCTACTTACAATTTATATCCCCACTAGAGCATGAGCTCAAAGTGCACAGAGGCTTTGCTTTGCTTATTTCTACGAAGACGGTGTTTTAGAATGTGCACTGGTATACAGTATGTGCTCAGCAATTTTTTAAAATGTATGAATAAGAGTTAAGTTTTACTTATTTAACTGTCGCTAGCTTGGTTCATGTTTTATTTACTTAAAACAATTCTATGAATGAAGTTCTATTAATACTATGATATTTTAGATGAGGAAACAGAAGCTTAGAGAAAGTTAACATTTCTTACATCACAGTCAGACCAAATTGGGATTTGAACTGAGATCTAATTTTTCTCTAGATTCCAGGCACTAAAAAATGATTACACTTTCTTCTCACACTGATGACAATTCACTGTCTACAGCAGTAGTGAGCACAAAAGCAATGGCTTAATAGGGACAGACAAAATACATAGTGGTTAATAATATAACTCATAAATACTAAGGCAGAGAATTTTTTGACCTGAAGATAAAGTAGGGTGGTGAGAAAAAACTATAATTTCTAATGAACATTCACTACTTATCAGACAATATACCAGAACATTTACATTGCAAAAGAAATAGCATGAGACCTTAGAAAAGACTTGCAAGTTAATATTATTACCTCAATTCACAAATGAGGAGAGAGAGGCTTAGAAAATTTGATCATGTGCCTAATGTCAGGCAGCCATCAGTGACAGAGCTGGAACTCAAAGGCATAGTCTGAAGTTTTGGAAACATTTAGGTTAACAAAGCTAAGCAGTGAACAGATGTGAGAAAGCTGTTGTCTTATTTCTTAGCCAGTGCTAAAACCAGACCTGGAATCCCACGAAGTCTGTTCTCTCTGACCATAGCAGTGTCCACTTTGGGCAGGCAACCTCTACAGGTTTTCTTGTGCCTCAAACTTCTTTCTCTTTTTTCTCCCTCTCCAAATCTCTGGCTGAGCCTCTTCTTGGTTCCACAGCTCAGCACCAAATACCTGCCTGCTATATTGACCCTTCACACACCAAGACTGAGTCCAGAGGCTCCAGGACTTACATGGGGGAAGAAGGAAGGCTAAAACTAGAGACTCTGGCTTTGGAGTTATAAAAAGGACAGAGGGTGAATGCTTAATGACCTGATTTTTATGCACCTTCCTGGGGTCCCCATTGAGAACCTTTTAAGGATCTTTAATCAAGTCCCAAATCTGACTGTCTCCCTCAACTTCATTATCTCAGACCTTGGGAATAGGGGAAAGAGGAGAAGAGGATGATCTTGTGAAATGATTAGAAGGGGATCCCAGAGGATGTTATATGTGAAGTTATAGTTGGAATGTCTGAAGAAGGTTTTAAACAACCTGCGCAAATTCAGAAAAGCAGAGTGGGTGATGTTAATAGTTCTTTATGTGTAATGTTTCATAACTGTATAGTTTATGAAACATATTATTTGTGATGGTGTACATGTTGTATATATATAACCATATGCAATATTTAAAAGGGCTTTTTAAATTAATGGCTTTCTTATCACCAAAGAGGATGCAAGAAGTCAGGCCAAGTTCTTAGAATATTGTGATTGTATGGATGCTTATTCTTGGTACCCTGTGCAACCCTATATGCTCTTGACCCCTGGCTACACTCTGACTCTATCTCCTCTTCCTGTCTCTGATCTACTCAAAACTTAACCTTACTTTTCTAGATATCAAGGGGAAAATTAGAGAAACTAACCTATTCTCATAACTTGTGGGCAACATAAGCCCCTGCAGAGTAGTTAAATCCAAGAAATTTTATATGTTAATACAGGAATATGAAGAGTTAATCATCTATTTTTGAACTCTGAAACCTGATGGAGAAGACATTTTAGACAGAGGAATTAAGGACCATTTCAGTGTTATCATTACCCAGGTAATTAGTATCTAGCTTATTAGATTCTTTTTGGGAATATAAGAGTATAAATAGTAAGGAATGCCCCAGAACAGGGGTCCCCAACCTCCAAGCCATGAATCAGTACCAGTTAGGGCCTGTTAGGAACCAGGAGGTAAGCTTGAATATAATGTGCTTGACACATCCTGAAACCATCCCTGACCCTGGGCTGTAGAAAAATTGTCTTACATAATACTAGTCCCTGGTGCCAAAAAGGTTAGGGACCACTGCTCTAGAGTCCTCAATCCAATCATAAGACATTATTCCAATCATTGACTTGACTGGACACTTTGAAATGTGGTGGGCATCCTCTTGTGGCCACATTTTATTAATTTCTGGTTGAGCTTGTATACCTATTTGAGTATTATGAAGCAGTATTTTTCAAATCATAGTCCCCAGATGATATTAGGATCAGAACCTGGGATGCTTGTTAACATTCAGATCTGTGGGCCTCATCCTTACAGAATCAAAACTGTCATTTTTTGCCCTGGCTGGTGTAGCTCAGTGGACTGAGTGCGGGCCTGTGAACCAAAGAATCATGGTTCGATTCCCAGTCAGGGCACCTGCCTGGGTTGCAGGCCAGTTCCCAGAAGGGGATGCACAAGATGCAACCGTACATTGATACTTCTCTCCCTCTCTCTCCCTCTTCCCCTCTAAAGATAAATAAATAAAATCTTTAAAAAACTGTCATTTTTGACAAGCACAAAGGTTTAGAAATTTTAATATATCCCTTTTTATGATTTATTTTGAACTCTAATTTCAGAATTTTCTATTTTCTCTATAATTAAAAAGGCATCTTCACATTTAGCCTGAAATTTATCCCAAAATATAAAATCTCTTGTATCAGATTTCTAGGACTGCAGCAACAAAAATACCATGAAGTGGGTGGCTTTAACAACAGAAATTTATTTTCTCATAGTTCTGTAGCTTGTTGTAGTCCAAGATCAAGGTGTCAGCAGGCTTGGTTTGTTCTTAGGCCTTTATCCTTGGCTTGCAGGTGGCCACTTTGTCACTAGGTCCTTATATGGCCTTTCCTCTATGTATCAGTATCATCAGTATCTTTTCTCTTTACAAGGACACCAGCTGTATTGGATTTGGGCCCACCCTAAGAGCTTCATTCTAACTTAATCACCTTCATTTTAACTTAGTGTTTTTAAAGATCTTACCTCCAAACACATTTTGAAGTACTGAGGATTATAACTTCAACCCTTTTGGGAAGGCCATTATTTAGCTCATAACATTTGTTTATCTATACTTTCTATCATTTTTCATCTATTTAACAAATATTTTATGACATAAATAATACTCCTTCTCCTCACAAGTAATATTTCTTTACAACCAATACAAGCAATATTTCTTTGCTCTGAGTCCAAGCACTGAAAAGAAACAGGCAGTGTTAGATGTGTTTCGGCAGAAAATTGGTTTGAATGTGAGATGTTATCGAGAAAAAGAAAGAGAGACAAAGAGAGAGAGAGAAGATAAAAACAGAGAGACTGCCCTTTCATTCTAAATGGAAGCTTTGCTGGATAGAGTAATCTTGGATGTAGGTCCTTGCCTTTCATGACTTTGATACTTCTTTCCAGCCCCTTCTTACCTGCAAGGTCTCTTTTGAGAAATCAGGTGATAGTCTTATGGGGACTCCTTTGTAGATAACCCTCTCCTTTTCCCTTGCTGCTTTTAAGATTCTCTCCTTATCTTTAATCTTGGGTAATTTTTAAAAAGATTTTTTATTTATTTATCTTTAGAGAGGAAGGGAAGGAGAGAAGGAGAGAAATATCAATGTATGGTTGCCTCCCATGAGTCCCCTTCTGGGAACCGGCCTGCAACCCAGGCATATGCCCTGACTAGGAATCAAACCATAATTGTGTGGTTCACAGGCCCAAGCTCAATCCACTGAGCTACACCAGCCAGGGCTAATCTTGGGTAATTTAATTATGATGTGTCTTGGTGTGTTCCTTCTTGGGTTGAATTTCTTTGAGACTCTGAGCTTCCTAGACTTCCTGGAAGTTTATTTCCTTCACCAGATTGGGGGAGTTCTCCTTCATTATTTGTTCAAATATGTTTTCAAATTTTTGGTCTTCCTTTTCTCCTTCTGGCACCACTATGTTTGGATGTTAGAATGTTTAATGTTCTCTCAGAGGCTCATAATCCTCTCCAAGATTACTCTATTTAGCAAAGCTATCGTTTAGAAGGATAAAGAAAGTGCTTCCCAGATAAGGTCAAGTTAAAGGAGTTTATCATCACCAAGCCCTTATTATACAAAATGTTAAAGGGACTTATCTAAGAAAAAGAAGATCAAAAGTATAAATAGTAAAATGACAACAAACGTATAACTATCAACAACTGAATGTATGCAAAAAACAAACTAAGCAAATAACCAGAACAGGAACAGATTCACAGAAATAGAGATCAAATGGAGGGTTATCAGTTGGTGGGGGGAGTAAAATGAGGGAAAAGTTACAAGGAATAAGAAGCATAATTAGTAGGAATAAGATAGGCAGAGAGAGATTAAAAATAGCATAGGAACGGGAGAAGCCAAAGAACTTATATGTAAGACTCATGGACATGAACTAAGAGAGAATGCTGATGGGAGGATGTGTGCAGGACAGAGGAGGATAAAGGGGAGAAAGAAATGGGACAGCTTTAAGAGCATAATCAATAAAACATACTTTGAAAAAACAGAGAGACTGGTTAATCTTTTAGCAGCTTTGATTAGAAGGACCATAGAATTTGATCCTTTTACAAGGAAGACAATTCCATCTGCTTTAAATTTACCTGTGAGGCTTCTTAAGGGAAAAATGGTATGTGATGTGTGGGAGAGATAAACAAAAGCCCATGTCTTCTAGCCAAGGAAAATGTAGAGAAAAGAAGCAAGGTTGAGAGAGAAAAGGCAGAGAGAGAAGATATAAGGGAGTATCTCATACACAAAGATGGTTCCTTGAGGAGACACAGAATTAAGGGAGAATAAAACTGATTTGTAGGAACTATTATTGGATAGGACTGAGAGAACTGAAGTTAAAATGAGCAGTTTAAAACATTTTTCATTATTATTATTTTTAATTTTATCTTAATGGTTGTTCAAGCACAGTTAGTTTTCTGTCTTTTACTCCCATCCCAACCCAACCCCCTAGTGCTCCCCACCTCCCTCCCATTTCCATTCCCCCTTGTTGTTGTCCATGTGTCCTTTATACTTGTTCCTGTAAGCCCTTCCCTTTTCCCCTGAAATTCCCTCCCCTGTCCTTTCTGGTCACTGTCAGCCTGTTCTCTATTTCAGCATCTTTGGTTATATTTTGCTTGTTTGTTTGTTCACTATTATTTTTATTTTTGCTATTGCATTTTTTCATGATCATTAATTGGTAGAGGATTATGAGGAAGACAGATGATTTGGAAAGAAAATAGTTAACTTTCCCCCCTGCACATCATACTTGCAGTGTGAATAAAGCTGTTCTTATCTATATTTACCTGGTACCTGCAGTGTATAGTTCTCACAAACATTTCATGCTATTTTCACATCTCTTTGTCTCTCTATTTCTATTACTGTAATAAAGATGCCTCAGTAATCCCAAATGTTAGTATTAGTGGTAAACAAGAGTTCAGAAATGCTAAACAGCAGAAAGTCTAAATATTTGTTGAGAATTGATATATGTTAGGCATTGTTAAAAATTTGCATGAATTATCTCATTTAACTTTCATAACATCCCAGCATGAAAGGTATTGTAATTATTTACATACTCATTCCTCATTTGAGGAAACTAAAGAACAGAGAGGTAGATAATTTTCTTAGGGTCACTCATGTATTATGTTGCATTGTTAATTCACTTTTTGTTGATAACTGGAGTTTGTAATTTTGCCACAACACAGCTGAAACAAAAATTATCTATGAGCCTTATGCTACAAACTTCTTCCTTTTATCCTAACATAACCCTATTGAAAACACCTCAGTGATTTAAAAAATTCAAACTTCTTAGCAATGCGTTGGCGGATTTGCTTGGTCTTGATGCTGTAGACAATGGGGTTCATGAGAGGCGGTACCAGCAGATACACGTAAGACATGAGGAGGTGAACAATGTGGGGCAGATGCTCACCAAAGCGGTGCACGAGAGACAAGCCAATCATGGGGATGTAGAAGAGGAGTACCGCACACAAATGGGAGACGCAGGTGTTGAGGGCCCGAAGTCGTTCCTGGCGAGAGGCAATGCTTAGTACTGTACGGAGGATAAGGGCATAGGAGAGGAAGATAAGCAGCGAGTCCACACCCACGGTGCAGGCTACAACAAAGAGCCCATAAATGTGATTGACAATGATGCTAGAACAGGCCAGCTTCATAATCTCCAGGTGCAGGCAATAAGCATGGGCCAGCACATGGGAGCGGCAGTACTGGAAGCGCTTTAGGAGGAATGGCAGGGGGAGAATGAGCAGGGCACTTCTAAGCACTGAGCTCAGCCCCATCTTGACAATACGTGCGGGTGTCAAGACTGTGGAGTAACGCAAGGGGTTGCAGATAGCTACATAGCGATCAATGGACATGGACAATAGAATTGAAGACTCCACTAGAGACAAGCTATGGATGAAGAAGAGCTGAGTGAAGCAGGCAGGGATACCAATCTCTCTGATGTCAAACCAGAAGATGCCCAGCACAGTGGGTAGTGTAGAAAGGCACAGCCCCAAGTCTGTGAGGGCCAGCATGGCCAAGAAATAGTACATGGGTTCATGGAGGGTAGCATCAGTATGGATGACATGGAGAATGGTGAGGTTTCCGACAATAACTGTCAAATAGATGGAGCAGAAGGGAATAGAGATCCAGCCGTGGAGATCTTCAAGACCTTGGAAGCCTGTCAGGAAGAAAGTGGCTTTTTGGAGGCTGCTATTATAAAGAATTGTCATGGCTTTACAATCTTGGACTTCATCAACCTTCAATGTAGAACAAGATTCCTGAAGAGTGATAGATCACTCACCTAAGCATCCTGGTTCCAGAGGGTCAGAATGGGTCTGCAAATTAAATGGGAAACAATCAGGGGACCTGATATATTAGTTTTTTCTCTGGAGGGCTTTAGAAAAAGCTAATATATAGAAAGGGGACTTTAGAAGGCATTTATTTATTTATTTTTAAATACATAGTTTTAAGAACTGTTTTAGGCTCACAAAAACATTGAGAAATAATATAGAGAGTTCCCTGAACCCAGTCTCTTTAATTATTGATATCTACATTTGTATTGTATATTTGTAACAATCATTGAACCAACATTGTTATTAACTGAAGTCCCTGCTTTATTCAGACTTTTAGAGGGAGTTTCTACAGCTAAGGGATAACATGTGATTTACCTTTGTGGTACTATGCCCACCAGTGTTGGACTCAGTGGTTCAATGAGGTCATCTCAGATGGAAATTTTTTCTTGTGTTTCTCCCTGGAAAAAAATCTCCAATTCAGTCAGTAAAGCATTCAGAATTTATATCATACATATGGGAAACTGGTACTACACATTATTTTTCATAACTGTTTACTAGTATCAGGTGCATATCATATACCTTCAGATGTATTCATAATTTAGCTGGGGATGGTACTTTGGTCCACAGTGCCTAGCCTGCAGGGGAATGCAAAGGAAGCACTGAGAAATGTCGAGCTCCTTCAACTTGTAACTGTGACCAGTGATGCCTTTCCTGAATCTACATAAAATCCTTCAGTGGCTCCAGAGGCAAATGGTGGCATGAAAATCTAAAGTCTGGAACTGAGAAATGCCTGCGAAGAAGCAGCGTCTCTGGAAAACAAATAATTCTAGGAAAGGGTGCTTTGAGGCTTAGTTTTGATAGGTATCTGGAGATATATGCGTTTCCAATGTGGGAATGGTTTGACTGGGGCTAGATGTAGACATGGGGATGGTATGTACCAGATCTGAAACACAAATAAAGAGAAACCTGAAATGGGCAGGGAAAGCCTTTGATCTTTAGCTTATAATGAAGAAATGAAATCTTCAGGGTTTCAGAGTGAGCTGTGCCCCTGGAGCTTGGATCAACATTACATGTAAGAATTGGTCTGTCTGTTTTCTAACTGACCTGCAATTTCCTTTACTTCCACCCTTGGAACTTTTATTCAACCACATTTCTCGAAAACCACAATAGAATGAGTCTATATATGGTGTGTTAATGTATAATGAGTCTACATATGGTGAGTCTATATATAATGAGTCAATATGGCGTGGCAGGTATATTTTTAGCACATGCATAAAGAACTTAAAATAGTTAATACTTATTTACTATGTTTCTGACTCTTTACTAAGTGCCTAATGTGTATTACACTTTTCTACTCTCAAAACACTCTAAGATGAATTCTCATGTAAAGAGCACATTACAGGTGAGAAAATGGTGGCACAAAAAATGGGAAGTGACCTGGGTGTAGTTACAGAGCAAGTAAGTGTGGAGGATGAAATTCAACCCTATATACTGCTGAGTTTATATTATTGTCCTACATCACATATACTTCTCTTACTAAAAGTCACACACTTAAGAAATTAATTTTTAAAAAGCTAAACTGTAATTTTTGTACCTTGACACATCTGGATAGGCATCTCCATTATATGCATAACATTAGATGGACCAAAATAGGTAACAATAGAGAGGAAAACTATTTTGGAGACTGAGTTTAGCTTGGAACATTTTGAATGTGAGCTTAAAAAGGAATTCTTAGAGAGCATATCTAGAGCATGTTATATGTAGTGATCTTGGGTTTAAGTGAGGGTTTAGATGCAGAGCATCTCCCATGAATATGGAGACAATTGCTAGTGGATGCAGTGTGGAAAGGAAAGAGAAGAGCTCGGTTCATAACACCAGCAGCTATTTTAGATAAGGGTAGGACATAAAACTTGAACTAGAAAAGAAACAGAGAACATAGAATCAGAGAAACAGAGTGAGAATAGTAGTCTATAGTATCACTAAAGGCAAGTCACCACTGTTGATTACAAAAAGAGAGGACAGAGGATGGAGTTTTTTAAAAGGCATTCTACTTAAATGATGGTGAGATCAGTGTCGATTTTTCATTGTCGGTAATTTTAATTTTACCGACAATGAAATAATTTAATAGATTGCAGAAGGATAATTTAATAGATTGCAGAAAGATTCTAAAGGCTTAAATTATCTGTAGGTAGGGAGGAGTAAATAAAGGTGTGTATTACTTGTAATTTTCCTCTAAGAGGAAATCTATAGCATGGGGAAAGCTGTCAGGATATTTTAAAGAAAAGAGATAGGAAGTTGAGCGTACTCCTTCAGAAGGCTTCCTTTTTTCTCATTAAGATGGAGGGGCACTGAAGCACCAAGGCTAAATAAAGTAGAAAAGTCCATACCAGCTTTTACCATTCACACTTCAAATTAAAACAAATAATAATAATGTAATAATTAATATAGCAATCAAACCCCTCTTGATGTATGATTCCAAAGGAGAATCAAGAAATAAATACAAAGAGAAAGGAAAAGAGATTTCTCATTTAGGAAAGAGAAAAAATGAAGGAGAGAAGTGGAGACTTGGAAAAAATATAGGCTGTGGAGGAAAAGGAAATATTTAAAGATTTGGAGAGCGTGCTTACAGTGGCATAGGCAACAATACAACCTTTCTGTAATATTGAGAGAAAAAATGGCGAAAACTTTTTGAAAGGAATGATAACAAAGAAGGGAAAAGTTTTCATCAATTAAAGGGAGATACAAACAAGAATTTCAATATATGTGTGGCTTTTCAGCCATCAGGCTTACAGTGAAGCTGGTTTCCACACATCACACACTGAGCCATTTCAGAGAATTTGTGAAGTAGAGAAAACATGTAGCAGTTATCTATTTCATTCAGACAGGAAAAGGTCATTATGTCTGTTTAGTGAGGAGCTGCACACATAGTATCCCATTTTTGTTATTGTCTTTCTTCCAGATACATTCCTTGCATATTATATTTAGGGTCTGAGTAAGAAGCAAATATGCCAGGTAGGAGGTTGAAGTGAACAAGCACTGGAAGATGGAATTACTGTATTACTTGAAATCTCCACACAGATTTGGAAGCTAATACAGTTTGCTGAATAAATGCATGAATGAATGGATAAAAAAAGAGATGAGATGCAGTTAAGGATTAAATAGAACAACTTTTAGTGCAGTGGCTCTACATTTTCTTCCCTAAGCCACTCACCTCCAGATTTTTCCAGATTGGTGTCAGCTGACTTCACCACTAGATGATATTGTGCACCCTTGATTCTCCCAGCAGCTCCAATTTACTGAGGTAAAGGAATGTCACCCTAGGGTTTATGGCA
Source organism: Sturnira hondurensis (assembly GCF_014824575.4). Lineage (NCBI taxonomy): Eukaryota > Metazoa > Chordata > Mammalia > Chiroptera > Phyllostomidae > Sturnira > Sturnira hondurensis. Next base: position 39,935 of record NW_028080952.1, on the reverse strand, counting down.
GAAACAGAGGATCGATAGGCTGAGCAGTAATTTTGATAACACTCTCTCTTGACTCTTAACATAATTGCAAACAGAGCTATTTAAGGTTGTCAGCATCTGCGTTGATGACGGTTTGCAAAATTACTCCCAAGTACAATCATGGCCTTATATGATTATAAAGTTTGACTGTTAAAAAACACTGCCAAATACATTTTAATATTTAATTATCTTAATACAATTTAAGGTAAGAAAGATAGAGATTGCAATTTCAATTTTAAAGATAAAGGAACTATTGCTCTGAATGATGAAAAAAGATTAGAGAGAGGCAGCAAGGATTAAACTAAATGTTTAAAATGACTTTTTAAAAATTGAATTTATTGGAGTGACATTGGTTAATATAAAATTATATAGGTTTAAGGTATATACAGTTTTATAATACATCATCTATATATTGTATTGTATATTCACTACCCCAAGTAAAAACTTTTTACAACATCATACGCAGGGACAGAGTAGGACTAGACCAGCAGGTCTCCTACTCCCAGTTTATCTGACACTCAAAACTCTGTTCACTAACTTGCTGTGGGGATTTAGCCAAGTAGCTAAACTGAGAGCTCAGTGTATGATCCTGGTTATATGTGCTCCAGTTATCTCTGTATTCCTGGCTGTTCTCGGTGATTCTTCTAATACATACCTGACCACCAGCCACTGGAGAAAAAGGCGCTTGGAATGCACTTCTTCTCAGTCAGAACTCAGGATGGGTGGTAGATCCGCTACACAAATATTCTCTGCTTAAAACACAGGGTGTTTTTGAGAAGCCCAGCAGCTTCTCCTCAGAAGCCTTTTGTTGTGACTAAGAATTCCCTGAAGAGGTCTCAAGATGATTAGCTGAACTTAGAAGTCACGAGAGGCTGAGAACCCCCAGTGCTGTATATGGGCTAGGAATACCTCAAGGATGTTTGTATGTTTCTACTTACAGATTTCAGTTTCTGGAACTGAGAAAGACCTAGCTAGGCCTGCAGAGCAGGATATGAGAAACAGAGAGCAAGAGAGGGGAAGAGAGAGAGAGAAAGAGAGACAGAGAGAGAGAGAGGTTTTTAATACAAATAAAAGATTAAGCTGATTCCAGCCTTATCTCTGATACTTTCTAATGATGTGACTATGCAAAGTAGGATACCTTAGCTAATCTCTTAGATTACCTCCTTATATCTTAAAAAGAGAGCCTCTCTCCTCTTTTTTTTTTTTCCAGATGGACCCTGGTACTATCAGGCACTCTCATAAGTTTGAGAGTCAACTGCTAATGTAATTTGGTTTGTGTTTAGGGAGAATGACGGCCTTCAGTGTTAATAATAAGTTTCTTAATCACTATTGACCATTCATTTCTTGTGTTTTTCTCACTAGTATACATGTGCTCTGGGTCATAATTTGGAAACTCATAATCCAAAATGCCAGCTTGGAACTGGCATGATGAACCATTTGAAACCTTCAAATGGTCCATCAACCCATTTTAACTCCAGCATGTACATCATGGGCGGCAAACACAGGGCCCGTGGGCCAAATCCGGCCCTCCACCTTGTTTTATGTGGCCCAGCACCTTGATTCTACCCAGTGGCAGCACCCAGCTCTCACTTAACTGTTAAGGAGTAGTTACATTTGTATAGTCCTAAAATTACATTCAGCCCTTTGAAGGCAACTGGGAGGCTGATGTGGTCCCTGGTGAAAACGAGTTTGACACTCCTGATCTATATCAAGAGTTCTTCCAGAATTAATTTTAACAATTGGAGGAAACACCTGAACAGAATAGCTGATACTTAATGTATTCTCAGTAACCACCATTATTAAAATAATTAGAGTGGCCATGACTCAAGCTTGCCAAAAATAGCCCTAACTTGCACTTATTGTGTTGATTCCCCAACAGGTTGCAATCTGTCCTGTACTTTTCATTTTATCACGTGTTGTACGTAACTATATTCAAATGAGCCAGGATGGGTTGTTAGATCTTCCCTCTGTGCTTCAAGTTTTTGTTGTGGTTTCATCTAATGGCTTGTGAGATAAACGTGCAGGGAGCATGGTTCCTACTTGAACACATTTCTAAATCTCATAAATGACTAGTGTTTTTCCTCATTTCTCTTTCTTTGTCCATTTCCAATAAAATATTAGTAGGGCTGCAAAGGCAGCAGGCAGAGTCGCTGTTGATAAATCAAAATTCAGTGGTATAGAAACAGATAGATATAGCTCACTCCTCCCACTTTCGATTGGTGGTGTGAGTTGTATTTGACAATGCTGCCTCTTCCAGATGCTTTCTCTCTTTCTTTAAGCCAACTACTGATGATGCTTCTTATGTCAAAGCCTGTGGAATGAATGAGGCCAGTAGCTTTGGGTTAATAGAAAATAATTTGAATATACAAACAAAAAATCCTCAGAAAAAAATACTCTCTTAAGAACATTAAAGTGTATAATACATTATTGTTAATGACTATATAATCACAACAGTGTGTATTAGATCTCCAGAAACAATTGCTCTTCTAACAGGAGGTGTGTACCTTTTGACCAACATCTCCCCATTTCCCCCTGGTATTACGTTTCTTCATTCTACTCTGTTTTTACAAGTTTAGTTTTTTTTCTTTTTGATTCCACATATATGTGATGTCTTTCTGTGTCTGACTTGTTTCATTTAGCATAATACCCTCAACATCCATTCATGTTGTCACAAGTGGCAGGATTTCCTTTTTTATCGTGGCTGAATAATATGTCATTGCTTATATATAGACCACATTCTTTATCATTTATCTATTGATAGACATTTAGGTTTTTCCCATATCTTGGCTGTTGTGAATAATGCCGCAGTAAGTACCGGGGCACAGATGTCTCTTTGGCATCCTGATTTTATTCCTTTTACATATATACTGAGAAGGTGAATCTCTGGGTCATATGGGAGTTCTACTTTTAATTATTTGAGAAACCTCCCTACTGGTTTCCATAGTGGCGCCATCAATTTATACTCCCGCCGACAACATGTGCACAATGGTTCCCTTCCCCCCACATCTTTGCTAGCACCTGTTCTCTCCTATCTTGTTGACAGTCATTGTCATTGTTTCCAATTTGTATTTCCCTGATGATTGGTGATGTTGAACATCTTTTCATGTACCTATTGGTCTTTTGTATATATTCTTGGAAAAATGTTATTCAGTTCCTCTGCCCATTTTTGCAGTCAGGTGGTTTGGCTTTTGTTACAGAGTTGTATGCATGTTGGATATTAAGTTTTTATCAGATACGTAGTTTGCAAATATTCTCACCCATCAGGTAGGCTGCCTTTTCATCATGTTACGTGTTTCTTTTGTTGTGCAGAAACTTTTTGCTTTGATGTAGTCTCACTTCTTAAGTTTTTTTTTTGTTGTTGTTGTCAGTTGGGGAATCTATATGTGATGCTTTCTTATTGGCACATGGGATGACTTCTTGATGAAATTCACAGCACAGTCATACAATGTCCTTTAATGCCCTCTGAGAATTTAATCTTCCTCTCTCCTGATCTCTTTCCTCTCTCCAGTCAGGAAGATTCTTATTTAGTACTCTGGATGCAATAAGAGAAATTAGTCTCTTTGGCAGCATCCTGCACAGCTCCAGAAGCTTAGCACTTACCACCTGATCTTCTTTTCCTTTGTGGAAGAACTCATGGGCTAAGATGGGCTTGCTTACCCCTAGAAATTACGGCTTTGGGAGGGGGTGGTAAAGAGAAAATCAAGCTATTTCTCTTACTCTCATTCATTTAAGCTCTTTTAAAAAAAATCCGGAAGAGTATTGGAACTTCTCCTCTGGAAATTTAAGCTTCTCTTGTCTGTGGGTCATTATACCAGTCAGTGTTTCCCAGGAGCTAGCAGACCAAGGTCAACAGGGGCTGGAGGTAGTTCACAGGCTCTTATGGAACCAGTACTGAAGTCTATTTGCGTATTATCCAAAGTGCACGTGGGTGAGACCCATCCTCGGTCCCTTGGTATATGGTGTAGCATCTCACGATTCCTACAGAGACGTGTTTGTTCGTGTGTTCTAATGAGAGACATCATCTGTCATCATGATACTGATGTCACTCCATACATCAATGTTATTTAAGTTGTTTAATTATTTATGTTAATATATAACTCAAAGTAAAGTTTTAAGGTTTTAAACATTTGTTCTATTCAGATTTTATGGTGTAAAACACTTGGTTTTATTGTGAATGCTCTTTTTTTTACAGCTTTAAAGACTTCCTCTTTATTTTTAGCTTGTGACATTCAAACAAAAATAGGTTTGGGTATAGATATATTTAAGTTTGTTCTAGCTGAAATTCATTAAGACTTATAATTTCATAGATTGACATTTTTCATCAATTTTTGGAATTTTTTGTACATTATGATTTGAAATACTCTGTCCCTTTCTCACTCTCCTGTCTTTCTGGAGGTATGATGTGCATGTGTGGTATTCAGTCAGTGTTTGGGTATTTTCTCGCCTTTTCTCTCTAGTATTTAAACTGGTTAATGTGAATAAGCCTATCTTTAAGTATGTTGGTTCTTTATTTTGTATATTCGAATTTCTATTAAATGTCCTTAGTGAATTTTTCATTTCCATTATTATATGTTTAAACTCCAGAATTTTTATCTGTAACTTTTTACCATGTTCTGTCTCACTTTTTAAAATTTATTTAATTATTTTTCAAGTACAGTTTTCTGTCTATTACTCCCATCCCATCCCACCCCCTGTGATCCCCCCTCCCTCCCATTTCCACCCTTCTTAGTTGTTGTTCATGTATCCTTTATATTTGTTCCTCTAAATCCCTCCCCTATTTCCCCTGAAATTCCCTCCCCTCTCCCCTCTGGTCACTGTCAGCCTGTTCTCTATTTTGTGAATGCTCTTTTGAGTTCAGCTAAGAAGCTCAACAGTAGAAATACATTTTAACAAAATGTAGAGATGTTATCAATGCATATTTTATTATAGTATAGCAGTGTGGTAAAACAATGTTCTTATTAAGAAATTTATTCTACTCGGAATGGATGTAGTTTAAACACATTTATGATTATAGGCAGGCAATTGTTTTTCTAGTCTATTTTCTTTGTATACATATTTAGAGTAGCTAAAGTAAGAAATTTTTGAGACAAAACATATTTACAGATGTGAAGACATACTTTTCATCTCCCACTTGAAGAAATAATGTCTTCGGGTGACTTGGTAATCAGTGAGCAAGTAGTGGTATAAGTAATTGGCCCTTTCTGATCAGTGTAAACTTCTTCATAAAGCAGTCTTCACCTTGAGCCCCCACTCAGCCTGGGAGATATTTCATTATCTGTGAAGTATGGCCTCATGTCTCCCTTTACTCAGTTCTGATTTTCCCCTTCTCTTTCACACATTTAATTTTTTTGCACACTGATTCCATCTTAACATCTGCTTCCAGAGAACACTATCTCTGATTTTTAAAAAGATTATATTTATTAAGTTTTAGAGAGGGAAATGGAGGAAGAAAGAGAGTGAGAGAAACATTGGTATGCGAGAGATACATAATTGGTTCCTCTCCCATGTCCCCAGCTGGAGACCTGGCCTGCAGCCCAGGCTTGTGCTCTGACTGGGAATCCAGTCAACGACCTTTCTTTCAGTTCGCAGGCCGGCACCCGGTCCACTGAGTCACACCAGCTAGGGTTAAATTTTTGCATGTGTTTTGTTCAAAGTAATTTAGACATCTTTAATCAAAATATTAAAAAATTGGAATACTCAAAAATCTAGCTTTTATGTTTTCAGCACACAGAAATCATTTGCTAATCCAAAGCTTGCAAACAGAGCTATACATGGAAGGCAAGCTGCATAGATTGCTTTATTTCTAGAGAAAATTTATATTTGAAAATATCTTCTGCTTAAAACTGTTTCACTAACCAACCAATATACTAAAATAATTTTTCAATTAATATATCAATATTTTATGTATGAAGTACATATACATAATTATTAAACATATATGAATAATTATGAAGTGTGTGTATGTTTTGAAATATTAATATATATTATTATTAATTGTATTATCTTGTAGCCTTGTTAATTCTCAAAAGGGTCTAATTATTACTTTTAAATGTTTTAATTGAGATAAAAGTTAATGTGTTTTAAGAAATTAGAAAGCTAAAACAAAGTATATTTAGAGAAAATTAGAGATTGTTAATAAAATTGAAGATGATTAAGGTTATTGAAAAAACATGTAGTAGAAATATAAATGCATACATATTTGCCAAAGAAAAAGATTATTGCACATCTTGAGTTGTTAGAGAAATACAAATATTGTTCAATGGCATAAATTCCACAAATATATATGCCATTCTATGATTATATAAATATAAACACAATATGAGACAAGGTTTGAAAAGGGTTTCTACCATTGCCAAGAGTCTGGGTGAACTATTGGAATTTTGACTGTGGATTGTTAAACACCCTGCAATAAGCAGAATTTCCCAGTCTGGTGTTTTCCTGACTGGAATGCAGGTAGTGCATCTTTTCAGAAACATTGTTAGCTGTTCATACTAATGGCCTGAAGGGCTAGTGTGATTTGTTCATGTCTGGGTGTAAACAGATGAAAAAGAAATGAGAAGAAACAAAAAAATAATTTAAAAAACAACATGCATTCATGTTGAATGCATACTGATATACGTGTATATACATATTACTGTACATAAATAAATTAAAACACATTAAAATAATTAATTCATGAGAATTGAGAAAGGTGAGGCAGCAAAGGCATGCCACTCTTAAGATGTTTCTCTTTTAAAACAAACATGCCTATTGGCTGAGAAAGAGTAGCTATTAGTAGGGAGACTGAAAAAAAAAGGAAAAATATGGAAGGTGCAGCAAGGTCGCTGAAAAGACAAGAAGATATGGAATTTACCTCTTAGGAGTTATAATTAAATTTTGGCAGGGAGGGATTTTTCTTGAAGGGGAATAAAATAAATTGGCAGAATATATATAGAAGACTTTAAGTCAAATAATAAAAGATGGGAGTCAGTCATGTTACATTGTCTTTACTTTGAATAATCAAAATACATTAATATTTATAAAGAAAACATGCAGAAAAGTAGAGAAACCACATTTTGCCTTGTATAATGCTCACTTTTTTCCCAAATATTTTAGAGAAAAATAAGGATGCACATTATACATAGGTAATGTACTGATTCCATATCTATATAATTGTTTCTAATTCTTTTATTTATGCTTATGCATTAAAAGTGTAACTAGCCCTGGCTGGTGTAGCTCAGTGGATTGAACATGAGTTTCAAACCAAAGGGTTGCCTGTTCAATTCCCAGTCAGGGCACATGCCAGGGTTGTGGGCCAGGTCCCCAATAGGGGGACGCATGAGAGGCAACCACACATTGATGTTTCACTCCCCCTTTCCCTTCCCTGTGTCTAGAAATAAATAAATAAATAAAATTTAAAAATGTGTAACTATAGAAAGCAATAATGATATCTGTATGCAAAATAATACCCTGCAATATGATAAGTGGTTTTATATATAAATAAAAAGTTGAATTAAAAAATTAAAACAAAAGATTTTTTCTGAAAGTTGGGGCCAAAAACATGGGTGTGCATTATACATAGCAAAATACAGTACTAAAGAACCTGAAAAATGGTTGTGGGAGCTGAATAGAAGAGTAAAATAACAGTATTCCTAGTGATATTTGATGATCAGCCAAGACAGGAGATGTTGGGCACCAGTTTGAAAAACCCTATGATTGTCTCCATCAGTGCTCAGCAGGGTAGTGAGGGTACTGAGTTTCAAAAGCCAGTCACTCTATGAGCTCTGTCTGATTATGAAACCCAAGGCCATTCTACATTTTCACGCTCAAAGTTTATTTAAGTCATTACTTACCAATGGTTTCCCTTTCTCATCCCTTTGATCAACTTTTTTTTGGGCAAAGTTTCCCCATAACTTTTTCTCGGATTTGACGGGTCTTCATACAGTACACAATGGGGTTCATCAGTGGGGGCACTAGTAGGAAAACATCAGCCATGAGGATGTGGATCAGAGGAGACACTTCTCTGGCAAAACGGTGGAGCATTGCTGCACTCAGCATGGGTACATAGAAGATGAGCACGGCACAGACATGAGAAATGCAGGTGTTGAGGGCTTTCAGCTGCTCTCTGGGGGTTGCAATGCCCAAGACTGTCTTTAAGATCATTATGTAGGAAAAAGTAATAAACAACAAATCCAGGATGGTGGAGAGTGCAGCAAAGAGTCCATAGACAACATTGACTCTGTTGTCAGAGCATGCCAGCTTCATGACATCCTGGTGAAGACAGTAGGAGTGTGAGAGTAGGTTTTGATGACAGTATATCAGCCGTTGCAAGAGAAAGGGCAATGGAAGGATCAAAAGAACATTTTTAGAAGTCAGTAAGAGCCCTGTTCTGATGACTCGAGAGCTGGTTAAGATTGTGCTGTATCTCAGAGGATTGTGGATGGCCACATATCGGTCAAATGCCATTACAGATAGCACAGAAGCTTCAGTGACTGTGAATAAATGGATAAAGAACTCTTGCGCAAAGCAGGCAGCTGCATGAATTTCATGGACACTGAATAGGAATAGCCCCAAAGTGGTGGGTAAGGAAGAAAGGGACAACCCTAGGTCCGAGATGGAGAGCATGGAAAGGAAATAGTACATGGGTTCATGGAGGCTTGGCTCTGTCTTGATAAGAAAGAGAATGATAAAGTTTCCCAGGAGAGAAAGAAGGTACACAGATGAGAAAGGAATGGATATCCAGATGTGACTCTTTTCCAGTCCAGGGATCCCAGTAAGGAGGAATCTAAGAACTTCAATGTTTGTGTCATTAAGAGGAGACATGACACATGAAGAGATACCTAACCAGGTGCTTACCGCAATGCAGTGAGAAATTTCCTGAAGGAAGTCTGGCAGAAGATGTCCCTTTCTGGTATGATGTAGGTCATAGATACTAAGATGACGATCAGAGATTTCTTAAGGTGTTCTATGCATTTATTGTCAGTTCAGGCTGTCAGAAAAGTCAAACACAGAGACAAATGAGAAGAATCTGATTTGCTTCTTCATTCAGGAATTTGTTTTAATTTTGTAAAAAGTGTCAATCATTGGGACTGCACATTTAATAACCCCCCCAAATCCTTTGACCATATGCAACTACCCATGGCTGAATCTCATAAAATCAGGTCACCAATTTTATGGTTCTCTTATTTCAGTTTTATAAAAACAAAATCATAAAGGGAAAAAGCAATGTTCTATAAATTGGGAAGGGAGGTAGAATTCATAAATAATTTCAAATCTGTTTATCTCTAATAGGATAATACTTGAAGTAATGACAGAACTAAAAGTTTATAATTATACCGTCTTGAGTTAAAAGGGACCTTGAAAACACATAGTCTTACTCTTGCTTGGACAGAATACTCTAAATCAGTATGTCACCATCAGTTAACATAGCATACCTTATTCTTAATATTGGTATATTAACTAGTACTCAAAGCTTTCTACTTCATGGTTGAACACTCAGATTATTTGTCTCCCTTGAATTGAGTTGATACGTGTTTCTAAAAGTTTCTATCTTCTTTTCTCTGCAAGTACAGAATCTTGTCTCATTTATACAAAATTGTTTCTTTTTTTACATACTTTCATTATTATTACTTAATGTCTATCTTCTCCCATTACTAGACTATAAGCATAGGGAATTGTGCTTATACTGTTCACACTGTATTTCCAGTGCCTAGTAGATTAACTGGAACATAGCTATAGCTTCATAATTATTTATTTAATTGAATATAATATCTAAAGTTGAAGACAGTATTACTTTCCTCTATTAGCTATCTCTTTTTCAGACTATACTTCCATATTCTATGAAACATGTGTATGTATTTTTGTTGTTTGTTTTGCTTTAGTTTCTTCATTTGGTGCTCCTCTAAGAATCAAAAAAATTGATGCCTCTTAACATATGAAAACAATTCCTTGATTATTGGTTCAAAAAATTATCTTTTCCAAAGTCATTATGTTATAGGTTCTTTTAAACCTTTTTCTTCAGGATCTAGAAATTATTGAATCACTATTCAATCATCCACACAATCTCCCTCATTTTGTTTATCAGGGTTGACTCTTAGACTTTTCCAAGAATATTCAGAGTATGGAAGAAACTTGGCTTTTAAAAAAGTATAATTTCTTAGTGTTTCTGTCTCAACTGTCTGCTGTTATGTTGGATTTTGCTCTTCTTCCTAACCTCCAAATGAGTGAATATTCAAAGAATTGTCCTAGAACCTGGTTTCCTTGGGGACCTATAATTTATTAAGTATAAGTGTTTTGAACTTAAATGAAAGTCAAGGGTACAAATAAGGACACGATATCCATCATCTTATGAATGTTCCTATCTTCTGAAACTTTTTTCTGAGCCATAGAACATGCTTTTCTGTGCTAGATATGGCTAAAATTACCTCATGTCAATAGGCTGTGGCCATTTGCGTTCTGGCCTTTGTCTCACCATTGAATTGAGAACTGCATTGTTTTTTAGAACAGTGTGATTTAATTTAAATGTAGAGGGTAAGCACTGCACCTTTAATTATTTTAATATAAGTTATTATTAATTTAACTTTATTATAGTAACATGACACCCTGAAAATAAAAATTTATATAAATGTTCTCATTTATGCTCTTAGGCTATCATTTTATCCACTTTATAGATAAGAAAACAAGTCTTAGAGAGGTGTAATAACTCATCCAGGATCATGTATCTACCTGCCAGGAGTCATAAAGAAGAATAATCATGTAATATTTGAGATATATATTCTTCTTACGTATATCATCCAGGCTGAGCATTTCTAAAACATCCCTAGATATACATATCCACCAATATGTACATTACATCCCTCCTTGGCAATTCTGTAAGGTTCTCAAGTCTCCAAGGGGATATTTTGAGTTGCTTTTGTTTCTATGTCTAGCCCATCTCTTCAGGATCCAAAGAGGTGGAAAATGCAATGCAAATTTTTCCAGACATTATGAAAGAGTAAAATTACTTCTTACCTCCTTTGTGATTTTTTTTTACCAAAATGACATTTCTCCTTAAAGTCAATGAATGATAGAAAAAATATTAGAAGCAGGAAGAAGCCTTTAGACTCTCCATTTCTGCTCCGCAAGCACTGTGTTATAAAGCCCAGAGAGCCCTTTGGGATGGCAATAAGCAAGAGCTATTTGGACAATAACACCTTTGTGAAAAATCTTCCATGGGGTTGACTCAAGGGAAACTGATCTAGAAATGAGCTCATAATGCATTCTCAGCTTGAAGAAATTGAGTTTGATAAAATCTTAGAGGCAATCTTCAAATTCAATAGCTCTTCATTAATTTTTGCTCTTGGCTCATTTCCCAGCCCATCCTGAGCCAAGTTCACTAGGCGTATTAGAATCCCAAGTTTGGAAAGAGAACAAGCCATCAATATTGTGTATTAATTTTCTTCTAACTTAAAATTATGTGCCTATATTTATATGTTTATAATGGCCATGTGTGTTCCTTTTTTTGAAGCCTCTGCTTAAAGCTTGTCTATTTTCTATTGACTTATCTGTCTTTCCCAAATTCATTTGCAAAAGTTTTGTTTTTATAAGTATAAGCTAAGCCATTTGTTAGTTATATATAACATATATGTTCTCCCATCTTACGCTTATTTTTTTTAGTCTTTTAATTCTCTTTATTCAATTATTGAAGTCAGCCATTTTAGGTTATGTAGATTTATGCTATATATGAAGGCAGAAGATTCTCTTTGGTACAAATAGGAGCAAACCATAGTCCAGCAACCACATGTAGCCAGCCTGTTTTTATAATATATTACATCTAATTTATTTAATATAGTATTCATATAATCTAGGTAGAAAGAGAAAAATTCACTATAGATTTTCACTTTTGTCTAAAATTTTTGTAAGCCTCCTAACTGCCATTAATACACAATCATGCATAAGTTCTCATACATTTGGTAATGATAAAGTGCTTGAGTGAAATATTTCTTAGTGTAAAGAAAAATCACCTTAATATTTTGTTAAAATAAGTATGATTCAACATATTTTGAAAGGATCACTAATTACTATATTGTTTATTAAGTTTCTGTGTGATGCCTATGTTGATGGTCCAAGGAGATATGCCAATTTAGTTATTGGTCTTCTACTACATGGTTTTGGTAGATGGAAGAAAATCTGTCAATCATGTTGGATTTGCTTGAGAGTGATTAGTTTTGTCTAGGAAAAGGGAAAACATAAAGATAATAATCGAGTCTTTTTTTTTAAGTTAAAAGTATAACCTATTTGTTAGTTTGCTGCCGGGAGGAGAAAAATGACTTATTTAAATGATCTATCTTCAATTATGTCAACTAAAGAGCATTTCTGTTGTGTTAAAATGTCTATGCACTTTGTCTTATACTTTAAAACTTATTACTATTTTTTCAATTATGCCACATTTATTTCTTCTCTTACTTATTTATACTTATTTATCCTACATTCTCATCAGATATTCTTGTATGTTTGCTCTACTTCCCAAGTTATCATTTTTTCTTTCATCTTAGTGTACTGACTGAGGCATGAATCAAAATAGAAGTGATGCCTCAGTTGGATGGGCTCTGTCCTGAAAATCAAAAGGTCTCAAGTTTGGTTCCAGTCAGAGCATGTGCCTTTGTTTCAGGTTTGGCCATATGAAAAGCAACCAATTGATGTTTCTCTCTCACATTGATATTTTTCTCCATGTCTTCTTAGCTTCCCCTTTCTATAAGGAAAAAAATGAGACAATATAGGATCATCTTGGTCTTTTTTTTAATTTAATTATTTTTTAAGTACAGTATTCTGTCTATTACTCCCATCCCATCTCACCTCCTGTGCTCCCCCCCTCTCCCATTTCCACCCTTCTCAGTTGTCGTCCATGTATCCTTTATATATGTTCCTCTAAATCCCTCCCCTATTTCCCTTGAAATTTCCTCCCCTCTCCCCTCTGGTTACTGTCAGCCTGTTCTCTATTTCAGTGTCTTTGGTGATATTTTGCTTGCTTTGTTTTGTTGTTTAGATTCCTGTTAAAGGTGAGATCATATGGTATTTGTCCTTCAACACCTGGCTTATTTCACTCAGCATAATGCTTTCCAGTTCCATCCATGTTGTTGGAAAAGGTAGGAGCTCCTTCTTTCTTTCTGCTGCATAGAATTCCATTGTGTATATGTACCACAGTTTTTTGATCCATTCATTTACTGATGGGCACCTAGGTTGCTTCCAACTCTTGGCTATTGTAAATTGTGCTGCTATGAACATTGTGGTGCATATGTTCTTTGGGATTGGTGTTTTAGGGTTCTTAGGATACAATCCTAGCAGTGGAATTGCTGGGTCAAAAGGCAGTTCCATTTTCAGTTTTCTGAGGAAATTCCATACTGTTTTTCACAGTGGCTGCACCAGTCTGCATTCCCACCAACAGTGTACTAGGGTTTCTTGTCTTCCACAAGCTTGCCAGCATTCGTTTTTTGTTAATTTAAGATGGCCACTGTGACCTGTGTGAAGTGGTATCTCATTGTGGTTTTAATTTGCATCTCTCTGATGGCTAGGGACTCTGAGCATTCTTTCGTATATTTATGGGCCTTTTGTATGTCCTCTCTGGGTAAGTATCTGTTTAGGTCCTTTGCCCATTTTTAATTGAGTTGTTTGTTTTCATGGCATTTCGTTGTATGAGTTCTTTATATATTTTGGACATCAAACCATTGTCTGAGGTATTATTGGCAAATGTGCTTTCCCATACTGTTGGATCCCTTTTCATTTTGCTGATGTTTTCTTTAGCTGTGCAGAAGGTTTTTATTTTGATGTAGTCCCATTTGTTTATTCTTTCCTTTATGTCCCTTGCCCCAGGAGATATATTGCTGCATGGGATATCTGGAATTTTTCTGCCTATGTTTTCCTCTAGGACTTTTATGGTGTTATGACTTATATTTGTCTTTTATCCATCTTGAGTTTGTTTTTGTGTATGGTGTCAGTTGGTGGTTGAGTTTCATTTTATTGCTTGTAGCTGTCCAGATCTCCCAACACCATTTACTGGTGAGGCTATTTTTACTCCATTTTATGCTCCTGCCCCCATGGTCCATTACAAATTGACCATAGAGACGTGGGTTTATTTCTGGGCTCTCTATTTTGTTCCATTGACCTATATGTCTGTTCTTATGCCAGTACCAGACTGTTTTGATTATAGTGGCCTTGTAATATAATTTGATATCAAGTATAGTGATCCCTCTTACTTTGTTTTTCTTTCTCAAACTTGTTAAGGCTATTTGAGGTTGTTTATGGTTCCATACAAATTTTTGAAATATTTGTTCTATATCTCTGAAATATGTCATTGGTTTTTTAGTAAGGATTGTGTTGAATCTATAGATTGTTTTGGGTATAACAGACCTTTTAATGATGTTAATTCTTCCAATCCCTGAATATGGTATATGCTTCCACGTATTTGTGTTTTCCTTAATTTTTCTTCAGTGTTTTGTAGTTTTCTGAGTGGAGGTCTTTTACCTCCTTGGTTAAGTTTGTTTCTAGGTACTTTATTTTTCTTGTTGCTATAGTAAATGGAATTTTTTCTAGTTTCTGTTTCTGATATTTCATTGTTGGTGTATGAAATGCCTTTGATTTCTGAATATCAACTTTGTATCCTCCTGTTTTGCCAAATTCACTTATTGGGTCAAGCAGTTTTTTGGTGGGGCCTATAGGGTTTTCTATTTATACTATCATATCATTTGTGAACAATGGCAGTTTTACTTCCTCCTTTCATTTATAGTAAGATTTCTAACCCTTGGCACTACTGATATTCTAGGCTGGATAATTATATTTGTAAGGGGCTTTACTGGACATTATAGTATGTGCCCTGTAAGATGGTTAACAGTAGCCCTAGTCTTTATCTAGCAGATTTTGATAACACACATTATCTCCCAGGTTGCCACATCCAAAAATATTTCGAGATACTGCCAAATGTCTCCTGGTGGAAAAATTGTTCCCACCAGGGGACAATTGAGAGCCATTGTTTTAGCAGGCCCAGAGTTTGCCTTTCTTTCCTCTAGGTACTATAGTCCATATTTCAGGAACATGGGGAAATAACCATGGTGACCACAAATTCCCCCTGCCCTTATGGGCATTTTTTTAGGTTTAACTTTATTTTCATTTTATATTATTATGGAGGTATGAAACAGACTTAAAACACAAATTTTTTTGAGAGTGATGAACATCATATTTTTGTACAATATCCTGAAAGAATTAAATACCCATCAAACCCATTTAATTATGCCTCCTCTTACTAACTGAGACAAGGGAGTGCTTTGCTTTGAGCTGCCCATCTTCGCAATTGGAAAATTCAAGCTGAATTTCTTTGCTGTGCTACAGCCCTCAATGTCCATGGCTGCATTTGTCACGTTTTGGAAAATTTTGCATCTCAGGCACAGAAACACTTAGTACCCTGATCTGATGATGGAATTTTCTATACTAAGAAAGCACTGTGGGTGGGAGGTGGGGATGGCTGGGGGAAATGGAGCCAACTATACTTGAACCACAAACACTAGGCAACCACAACAAAAAACAGAGAGGAAAAGATAAAATTCTATGGCATGCCAGAAAAATAAAAATAAAAATAAATACAACTACCACTCTTATACCATAAAAAAAGCATTGTAAAAACAGATGCAATCCTTAATGTGAAAGCTGGATTGTAGCCAAGATATACCTCCCCCCGCACCAATCCTGGTGTGTAAAATAAGTTTTAACTCTGTTTCCTGTCTTTGTGGAATTCATTAAGCCAATCTATCAGAACCTTAATCTTGTCAACTAAAAAAATAAGAAAAATGTGCCCTGGCTAGTGTGGCTCTGTGGCTTGAGTGCCAGCCTGAGAACCAAAGGTTGCTGGTTGGATTCCCAGTCAGGGCACACGCCTGCACTGCAGGCCAGATTCCCAGTTGGGGGCATGTGAAAGGTGACCACACATCAATGTTTCTATCCCTTTCTTTCTCCTTTGCTTTTCCTCTGTCTAAAAATAGAATAAAATCTTAAAAAATATAAAATAAATGAAATAAAATAATAAGAAAAATATTTTATAAAAGATGGGTTATTCTGAAAATCAAAAGAGAAATTATGCCTAAAAATTCCTGGAAGTATATCTTGTATATATTAGAAGTTAAAAAGCAATGCTTATACCTATACAAATTTTAATTAATTGTTAAGTACTGTCTAGATACAGGATGATTATTGCTCTTTAAACATTTGACCTTGCTGGAAGTAGCATTATTTACCTAAGGACAAAAGGTAAATATTTACCTTTGTTTACCTTGGACAGTTCACTTGGTGTGGCATGTGAAGAGGACTTAGGTCAATGAGTGGACATTAGAAAAAGCTACAAAAATTGTACTGTGATATACAAAGTTTGTAGGACATGTTAAGAAGGGAAGTTGGATTATTTATCACCCTTCAAACCTGAGACAATAAATTCTTCCCTAAAACCAGATGATTCTTTTGTACTTTAAAAATCTTTGTATATCTGTGATATGCCTACCTTTGAAATACACAACTTAAGAAAGTTATATTTGATCTAGATGAAGTATTACTGAACTTTTCAATATACAGTTCCCAATTCCCCAAACATAGCCTCATTTTCACCTTCAGTTGTTAACAATTATTTATTGGAGATCTACTCTACATTATAAACAACCTAGGTTAGGCAAAAAGTAAAAAGGTATGTTCTATCCCTTCATTAATGGCACACTTTATTAAGGAAGTAGAAAGAAAAGAAACAAACAACTGTATCTGTAATTAAAATTATAATAATGAGTAAGAGAAAGAATAAAGGATAAAAAAGCAATTAAAGGAATTTTTTTAAAGCAGGGTCAAATTAGAACTAAGGGATTAAGTAATCTATAATGAAATTAAATTGAAACTTAAAAGAAGTAATAGAAAGGAGTTACATAAAATTGAAAAAAAGAACATTCTAAGAATAGTGTCATGTGTGAAAAAATTGTAAATGTAACAAATTTTCAGAAGACCAAAGGGGCTGAAGTTTGATTTCTGATATTGTTGTAGAGGTAGGTCAAGGTCATCTGTAGCGTTATAGTATATACTTTATTGCTATAATTTTATTTCCAAATAAATAAGAATTGATATTTATATCATTCACATTGTCTTTTAAAAAGATTAATCTCACTTGTATATATAATCACTTACACAATCACTTACAATGCAGCAGAAATAGACACTTAGAAATCAAAGAGGTTATTGAAATATTTCACAAAGGAATGCTGGTAACTATGAGGATGATTAAAACAGAAATAGAAGACACTACAAAGATATAATTTTTGTCTAGAATCAAAAGAACAGTATAAATAGATTAAATATGGAGATAAGGAATCCATTTTTGTCAGAAGGATAAACAGTATAATTTGTCTGTTTTGATTAGGATTTGTTGCTCTCATCAGAGATGATATCATAAGGCATTTATTTTATTTTATATTAATTGAAATAGAGACCCAAGGAAATGTACTCCCTGTTTCAGGTTTTATGCCCATTCTCAGTAACTAGTTTAAATGAAATAAAACTGATGATATCAACAAAAATATATTCATCACTTGTGTCAAATACTAGGTTTTCCTAAACTCACCTAAAATCTCTTACCCAAAACATTCCTCCAATGTGGTTTTTACACTGTATGCCTGTTATATCTGCTTCTGACATAACTTAGCTGCAACTCTTACTCTAATCTGTCTAGTTTTTACGCAGTACACAATTGGGTTCATCATTGGAGGCACAAGTAAGAGGACATTTGCCATGAGAACTTTGAAGAGAGGAGAGACATGCCGGGCAAAGCGATGGACAATGGCAAGACTGATGATGGGCAGATAGAAGATGACCACTGCAAAGATGTGTGAAACACAAGTATTAAGGGCCTTGAGCTGCTCCTTCTGGGATGCAATTCCCAGCACAGTCTTGAGGATCAGGAAGTAAGAGACAGCAATGAGCATAAAGTCTACCATAACACAAAGTGCTGTAAAAAATCCATAGATGACATTAATTTTGTTGTCAGAGCACGCCAACTTCATGACATCTTGGTGGAGACAGTAAGAATGGGATAATTGGCTTTTCTGGCAATATTTCAACTTTCTCAAAGTGAAGGGGAAGGGAAGAACCAGGAGGACACTCCTAAAAGACAATACTATTCCTATTTTGGCAATTCTGACAGTAGTAAGAATGGAGCTATATCTCAGGGGGTTGTGGATAGCTAGGAAGCGGTCAAACGACATGATCAGGAGCACTGAGGACTCCAGTGCTGTGAATCCATGAATGAAGAATTCCTGGGCAAAGCAGGCATTGGCAGAAATTCCAGGAGCATTGAACACAAAGATCCTCAACATGGTGGGTAGAGAAGATAAGGACAAACCCAAGTCAGACAGAGCCAACATGGACAGGAAATAATACATAGGTTCATGCAAGGAGGGCTCTGTCTTGATGAAATAAAGGATGGTACAGTTTCCCAAAAGAGCAAAAACATACACACTGCAGATGGGGATGGAAATCCAGATGTGTGCATATTCCAGCCCTGGCATCCCAACCAAAAAGAAGGTTGTTATTTCAACATATGATGTGTTGATAATTGTCATGATGCATTGAGAGCCCTACAATGAGAGAGAGAGATGTTGAATTGACAATATATATATATATATATATAAACATTGTCATGATGCATTGATATATATATATATATATATGGAAATTGATATATATATATATGCGGAAATTTCACAGGAAGAAAAGCAGTTTTTGAAGTTTCTGGCTTTCTGTAGTAGCACTTTTGACAGGGCAGAACATTTATGTGGCTATCACACATAGAAAAATACGTACCACATTAGACTAGAATCTTCACATGTTATAGGTTGAAAAAATTAATTGTGGCCATCTTTTTCCTTGGAGAAGGTATTTTTAATTTGCATTCAAATATGTGTCTAAATTCATTTTTCCTGTAAAGATTGAACAACCTGAACTCAATCTCGCTGAGTCCTCTTTCTGTCTTGTTTTCATACCCTCCATATGATATTGGGTAAAATATATGATTTCTAGTTTGACACTAAAGAAAGATAAAGAAATTTCAGATCCATTTTCTTTTTAACTTTTGGAAATTCCACAAATGTATGGTCTTCTTAAAAATAAACTCATTGCTTCTACACCCTGCAATTTGAAAATTGGCTATATAAACATC
Organism: Sturnira hondurensis; assembly: GCF_014824575.4. Classification (NCBI taxonomy): domain Eukaryota; kingdom Metazoa; phylum Chordata; class Mammalia; order Chiroptera; family Phyllostomidae; genus Sturnira; species Sturnira hondurensis. Next base: position 20,728 of record NW_028080952.1, on the reverse strand, counting down.
CTTCGACAATTTTCATGATTTTTAAATTATTTATATATTAGTAAGAATAGTTACAGCAGAAATTACTGACAGACCACGTCACATTTTCTCCTGGCCTGGAATTTGTGACCACTTGTATGGTGTTGACAGAAGAATAATAACCCGAAGCGGACAATATCACAACTTAGGAAAATGTTAATGCTGCTGAAGACTAATTCCCAGAATGGTGAATAGTCCATTCATATAGTCACTGAAAAGAACAATTTTCCTAGAGAAGTGACTTTTGAGGCGTTTTTCTGCTCAATGTAAAGTTCTAAGTGGTTGATTGTCCCCAAATAAAAGTAATGTGAAAGCCAAATAGATTAGAATATCAGAGTACTTACCAGACAGTGTATACTTTGGAGAGCACTTTTCAAACTGGCTGCAGGATTAAGCATAAAATGTCAGAGGTGATTGGGTTTGTCTGCCACCAAAGGCTTCTGCTGATATATGAGGGTTTGCATATATTTCCTCCTGCAGTCATCTGCTACAGGGACACTAGACTCTCTGGAGACTGCAGCCAGGTGGGATCTTTCCTGGGAATAAGAATAAACATGGACTGATATTGCAAATCCATAGAGACAGTTAATACTAGGAACATGAAATAGGTATGTATACCTTGAATTTGGGACTGTTTTGGTTAGAGAGAGGTCCTTAACAACCAGGTATGGTAGAAATGTGGTAAATGTTATGCACAGTCTCTGACACTCTGGTGGGTTCAAACATTACTCCCCTGCCCCAGACAGAGTCAATGCACAGATGCTATGAGTCTGTGCATTCAAAGAAGTGATAAAAACAAACACCCTATGACACATATTTTTAACCTGGACTTTACTCATCAAGCCTGGATTTATCTTTCCACATTCACCATAAACTAAATATCCCTTTAAACCGCATTGTTCAAATTAGATTCCACTTCTCCCTTCTGAAATCTGCCTCTTCTTAGGGCCTCTTCATAATAAACTTTTATGCTTAACATTTCACAAGCCAAAAATGTGAATGTTTTGATCTCTTCTTCCCTACATTTTTGTACATTTAGATTGCACTACTTACTGAGACTCATTTACTTCTAGATGTTGATTTTTAATCCTTTAATATTTTGATAACAGTAAATATTGTTATTACTTTCATTTAATCAATGAAGAGAAGTGTTTCCCAGGAGGTCAAATAATCTGTCCAAGCCCTGGCTGGTGTAGCTCAGTGGATTGAGCGCGGGCCTGTGAACCAGACGATTGCGGTTCGATTCCCAGTCAGGGCACATGCCTGGGTTGCAGGCCAGTTCCCAGCAGGGGACACATGAGAGGCAACCATACATTGATATTTCACTCCTTCCCTCCCCCTCTAAAGATAAATAAATAAAATATTAAAAAATAATCTGTCCAAGATCATCTAGGAGTTGCATGGTAGAGGTAAGATAGGAATTCAGATCGGTCAGATTCCTAATAACTAGACATATGTCATGCAATCAGGAAGGTCAGTCAATACCTGGGAAGTTACAAACTGAACAGTTGTCTGGAACTCTGTTATTTTCAGCATTCTAAACTGCCTACCATTTTATTCTCGGAGATAACCTCATTAATCTTATAGTTCAAAACCTTGGGACTAAGAAAATAATGCAAATAATATAAATTTTAAGGAGGAGTTTCATGAGGAGAAAGCAAACACATACTCATCCTCGTTTATCAATAGTCTAGGAAAAAAGTATTAAGTAGACCAAGGAGAGGAAGCATAACAAAGTTTTACTATAACCCTCCAACATAAAATCTTTTAGAGTTTATTATTATTACTTTTAGAATGCTAATGGGCTATCATTTGCATCCCCCTTGGTTGTAGAGTCAATTATCCAGCCCCGTTTACTCTTACTTTCTCTCTGAGGTTTTCTATAGGTTCTTGTCTTTAAAGAAATAGCTGAGCCACCTGGGTTCTTTTTAATTATTTATCGCTCTGGTGGTGTTATGTGTCTTTTGGCTCAATGCTCAACTTTGGGGACTAAGTTTATTTGTTCCAAGCTACAACAGGGCAAGCAGCACATTTATTTTGTTAGTATCAATCTGTCCAGTCACTAGCACTGTGGAAGGACTATGGCAGCTTAATCAATATTTATTGAATGAATGGATTGCATTTTTTAAACTGTCACCATAAGATACATACTATTTTTACCTTGATTATTATTCCCATGTTACTATGTTTTCTATAGAATAAAAGAACAGATTTTAGACATTGTAGCACAGGCTCATGAATGTTTACATACTAATATAATATAATAACTATTTTGCATATGTTTAACTCACATATTAGATGTTGAAAAAATTTTATATGCAGATAATGTGTAAAAGTTTTTTGCATATAAATAATTTAAAATACATAATATTACCAGTGTAAAAAGTGAAGTATGTGTACAATATAATTATTAATATTTTCTCAAATAGATTTGAAATTCTTTTTCTGTAATAGAAAGAAAAAGAGTCAGTTGATGTCTGTTTTGACTCCCAGACCCCAGCAATAATGAAGACATGGCGTATAATATAGTTGGAATACAGATAAAAGCAGTGTCTCCACCGACAATTTTAGGTTTTGTTAATTTATTAATAAATAAGAATAGGTGACCATCTAAGGATATAATTTCAATTTCAGGATGATAGTGAAAAAATGAATTAAGTCCAAAATACAAAGAAAGGAATAAAAATGGTAAGATAAGAAATCACTAAAATACTGACATAATTAAAGAAATACTAAATATCTGACATAAATACAATACTAAAATATCTGACATAATTAGAGAAAATTAACAAAGCAGAAACCTGGCCACATAAAATTTGAGAATTTTATAAAAAATTTTTACTACGCACTATCAAGAATAAATACTGAAGACACAAAATTTATATTAGTAATGAAGACAGGAAATATTGCTAAAGATATTACTAACAATGAAAATATATTAAGTACATACAATAAACAACTTTTTTCTTTTTCCAGTAAAATAGATAACTGAGGGGAAATGGACAAATTATCTGAAAGACACTAGTCTTCATAAAATAACAAGAAAGGGAAAGACCGGGCAGTTCTTTATCTGTCAACAAAAGTCAATACACAATTGTTTTTTAAAACCTCAAAGTAAACTCCAGTAAAAAAGCTAAATTTTTTATTCATTTTAAGCATTTAACAACAACAACAAAAGGCCAAAGGTATAACAATCTTTTGAAGAATAAAACATTTCTTCATTAATTTCATGTGTTGACATCTAACCAATCACACTGTGAGAAACAACGAACAATAATTAATGTACCATGTGAATTTAGGTACAAACATAATAAAAATATCAAGTAGAGCACTGAATGTATAAAGATATAATATCATAACCAAGTAGAGTTTATCATAGAATATACATTTTTCAAAAATCATATATGTACTTCCCAGTGGCATAGAGAAAAAAACTACATGATCACTTCAACAGATAAAATATATTTTCATCATAATACCTCTGAGTAACATAGAAATGGGGCTACTACCTTGAGTTGACACACACACACACACATATATAATATGCTATAACTAGCATTGAAAAAATGAAAAGATATTCGACACTTTCACTCACTGACAGGTAAAGGTCAGAAGGTATTCATGAATACTCCTATTCAAAATTGTATTAGATGTCTAAGACACTGTAATATAGGGAAAGAAATAGAGAAAAGTACAAAAATTTAAAAGGATAGTATAAAGATGTTTACTCACAAATAATATGATTGTTTATGTAGAAATTCATAAATAGCAGTATAAAGAATACATGAGTTTAAGAAAAGTAAGTCAGGTAAAAAATAAAAAAGAAACTGAATCCCTAAATACTTGAAAAACAAGTTGCATAAATTTAGAATACCATTTACATCAAACAATCAAGATGTTTAATTAGGAACATCAAAATGTAAAAATAAACACAAAACACTTCTAAAATATATAAACTGAAAATTTCAAACCATTGCAGAAAACTTCAAAAGACCTATAGACCATGTTCACTGATTAGAGAACTCTATATTGTTAAGATAGCAATCCTTCCCAAAGGAGCATATTGACAGCACAGTTTTACTCACATTCTCGTTAGGTTTTGTTGTGGAAATTAACAAGTTGGTTGTATACTTTATGTGAAGATGCAAAACACCTACAATAGGCAAGACAAAGAAGACATTATACTACACCACTAGGTCTTAGGACCAACACTAAAGCAACTTTTACCCAGCAGTGTGGTGGTACTGACACAATGTTGGAGGGGGTAATTGTGTGGTCATGACCTCCAGTGAACCACAAGCTGGTCCCACACAATCAGAACCTCCTCGCCCCTCCTCTATCCTTAGAATGTGTGGTGTGCCCACCGTTCCTACAGTGGGAGTCGTTTTCAAGGAGGTGTCCTTGAGTGAGAAATGTATTAATGAGACCATCAGGACAGGACAGTGACTGGACCTAGTTAAGGCCTCTATATAAACTTAAGATTCTTGCAAGCAGGTGAGGAGATATACTGGTTTTGTGGCTGCAGGACAAACCTCACTTATGTTCCCTTGCTTTTTAAACCTGCCACCCACCATTGTGAAGTGATCAGCCTCTTTCTTCTGTGGCTCCTTGTCATTTGCATACAAAGGCCAGTTTCTGATATTCCTAGGAAATTCCCTGAGGTTGCAAACCAGTACAGAATAGACAAAGTGGCAACGACAGAATTCAATAGAATTTTTTCAATAAATGGAGCAATTTATATATAAAAATAAATTAATGAATACTGAACTTTATCATAAATTGATTTCATTTGAATCATAGACCAAACTATTACATGTAAAAGAAAAATATGTAGAATATTTTGATAACATGTTCACGACCTTGGATAACCAAGGACATAAAAAGATTAACCCTGAGGTAATGATAATTAATCACTTATAATTAATTAAAAGAAAGATCTTCTATTTATTGAATCATGCTTTTAAGAGAATGAGAAGACCATCCATCCCCCAGGAGTAAATATTCTCACTTTACCGATCTGCCAAAGGAAATATAGAGAACTCCTAAAAATCAGTAGGTAAAATACTAATTTATTTTTTAACTGAAGAGATTTAAAAGAAGATAATCCAGATAATAATCAAGGTTTGGTTAATCTGTACTTTTTGACCGTAAGGAAAAGCTGATGAGAGGTGGGCAAAAGAGAAAAATCTGTAGTAAGCCAGATCAGTCTCACCCCGCAGCAGATGCGATTGGGGCACCTTAGAAACTCCCTCATGAATGAACATCGATTGTTACATGAGTTAGTCACATTGTTGTTGTAAACATTATGCTACAACAAATGTTGTAAACATTTGTGGAAATTTGTGGAAATTTCAACAAATCTGAACTGTTGTTCCTGGGATATATAGAATAAAGTGATGAGATTCATTTTTGCATTTGTTTATTCACTTAATAAATATTAACAAGCATCCATTAGGTACCAGGGACCTACCTGGTAATAAAAAATGTGATAATAAACTAAAGAAGAAAGACTACTTCTGTTAGTGGAGGTTGTAAATAAAGGATGGGCAGTAAAATAAGTAATGTACGCATATATACCTTTCGCAGTAGCATTTAATACTATAAACATTAGTCTAATTCATTTTTCAGTTGCATCTGAAACCTTTTGATTGTTCACTTTTTCTCTACTTATTCTATTGGATACTGAAAAAGAAATCTTGAATTCTTAAAATATATCTGTGGATTTGACTGTATTTTCTTTCAACTCCATCGTTTTCCTTCATGTAATTTGGAGCTCCACAGTTATATTCATGGAACATTTAGTATAGTTATGTTTTCTTAAAGAATTGATTCTTTCATCATTATGTAACTTCCACCTTTATTTTTGACGGTGTTCCTTATCCTGAATTCTACTATGATTTAGGTTAATATCACTTCAGTTTCTTTTAAATACTATTTGCATGACTAATATTTTAACTTATCTATGAATTTATATATATTTAAATATTTTATTTACTTATTTTTTGAGAAAGGATGGGGAGGAGAAAGAGAGGGAGAGAAACATCAATGTGTGGCTGCCTATTTAACATCCCCTTCTAGGGACTTGGCCCACAATCCATGCACGTGTCCTGAATGGGAATTGACCCGACAACCCTTTGGTTCACAGTCCAGCACTCAATCCACTAAGCCACACCAGCCAGGGCTGAGTTTATATTTATAGTGTCTTTTTGTACACAACCTGTAGTTGGATATTGCTCTTTTATCTGATCTCACTATCTCCATCATGAATCAATGTGTTTAGACCATTTTCATTTGATGTAATTAGTAATATAGAAATAGGGAGGAAAAAATAGAGATTTCAGACATAATCTTGAGATCCAATCCTTTCTTGTTCCTTCCCTTTTTCCTTCCTCCCACCTTCTCTCCCTCTTTTTCTGCTCCCTCCCTCTCTTCCTTTCTTTTATTGCCTGTATAACCTGCTATATCCCTGCTGTGTGCTTGCCCTCTAATCAATGGAAGGGAAGAACATAGGGGAAGATTTTTTTGAAAATCTACATGATATAAGTCACTTCTTCAAATTTTGACTCCTTGTTTCAAATTGCCCAATTTTCTAACTTGACAGGTAATTGTCTTTGCATTTTATCTAAGTTTTATTTTTAATGTGTGGGAGAGATTAGTTATAGTAGACTCAATGCATTTTAGTCACAATGGACTACCTTACAAATACAATGTTCTAAACATAAATATAGATTTTAGGTAAGTGCTACGGGAGGAAAAAGGAAGGGGAATGAGGCAGCTGCTGTATATTCAGTAGAAGGTATATTGACCAGAATATTTAGGGTTGCAGATGATATGTGAGTGGATGTTCGAAGACAACAAAGTGTTTAATGAGGCAATCTTTGACAAAAGAGCATTGTATGGTGAGGAAGGAGGTGGGGAGCCCTGGGGGAGAGCAGGGCTGGGAATATAAGACAGAAAACTGTACTTGAACAAGACTTAAATAAAAAAAAAGAAGGCAAAAGCACTGAGGTTTTTACTGTTCTTAAAATCTGANGTTCTAAACATAAATATAGATTTTAGGTAAGTGCTACGGGAGGAAAAAGGAAGGGGAATGAGGCAGCTGCTGTATATTCAGTAGAAGGTATATTGACCAGAATATTTAGGGTTGCAGATGATATGCGAGTGGATGTTCGAAGACAACAAAGTGTTTAATGAGGCAATCTTTGACAAAAGAGCATTGTATGGTGAGGAAGGAGGTGGGGAGCCCTGGGGGGGAGCAGGGCTGGGAATATAAGACAGAAAACTGTACTTGAACAAGACTTAAATAAAAAAAAAGAGGCAAAAGCACTGAGGTTTTTACTGTTCTTAAAATCTGAATGAAATGACTTATTTCACTTAACATAATGCTCTTCAGAAATGAGGAAGCCAGTATAGTTTGAGAATGACATGCAAAGGAAAAATAGTAGGACAAAAAGTTCAAGGGTATTTCATGCACCCAACATATAGCATACACAGGTAACACTAATACCTTTGGCTTATAATATGAGTAAGAATGGCAGTCACTAGGGATTTTTTAAAATACATTTTCACAACTTTGTTAATGTCTCACATACAACAAAATAAACACATTTAAATCACACAGTTTAATATGTTTTGTTATATGTATTCAATTGTGAAACAATTGTCATGATAAACGTAATAAACATATCTTTTATCTTTTCAAATCTCTTCATGTGCCTATGAAATACATACCTATTGTCCTTCCCTAAAACCCATCCCACCTCTCACTGGCAGTGACTGCTTATGTTTGTTAGGTTATTTTTTTTACAAGTTTACATAGATGTAATAGGAATACATGCTTCTTTTCTTCTGGCATATGCTTGTTTTATCAAGCATGATTATTTAAAATCCATCCATGTATCAGTTTATTCCTTTAAAATGCTGAATTGTATTATATTTTGTGGAAATGCCTAAATTTGTCTTTTGGCATTGCTGATGTATATTTGAATCAGTTTCTGTTTTCAGATATTATGAATAAAGCAGCTATGATTTTTTTGTGTACAAGACTCAGTGTGAACATAGGCCACATTTATCCTAAGTAAAACCTAGAAGTAATGAGCAGTTTTAGTAATGTTACAGGATACAGAGTTAATATACAGAAGCCAATCTTTTTCTTATACAGCAACAATGAAGAAATGGAATTTGAAATTAAAGACATAATATAGTTAACATTAGCAACTGAAAAATAAATGTTTGGGTAGAAATTTTGAAAAATATGTACAGTATTAATGTGAGAAAAACTATAAAACTCTGAGAAAATATATTAAAATAATAAGCAAATGGAAAAATATTATATGTTCATAGGTAGGAAGACAATATTGTATTGATAATATTGTATTTTTCCCAAACTGATCTTTAAATTTAATACAATTCCAATAAAAAGACCAGCAAATTATTTGTGAATATTACAAACTGATTTTCAGTTTATATGGAGAATAAAATAGCAAATACAATATTAAAGGAAAAGAATAAAGTTGGAGAACTGACATTGGACTTCAAGGCTTGCTATAAACATACAGTGATTGAGAGAGTATGGTATTGGCAAAAGAATCAACAAACATAAATGAAACAAAAGCCCTGAAATAGATGCATGTAACAGTCAATAATCTTTGACAAAACAACAAAAGCAAAACAGTGAAGCAAATTCTTTTCAACAAATAATTCTGGAGCAATTGGGTATCTGCATGCAAAAACCCTAAAGAATTGCATGTTTTTGAAATCTTACTTCCACCCTGGCTGGTGTGACTCAGTGGACTGAATGCTGGCCTGTGAACCAAATGGTCGCTAGTTCCATTCCCAGTCAGGGCACATGCCTGGGTTGCTGGCCATGTCCCCAGTAGGGAGTATGTGAGAGGCAACCACACATTGATATTTCTCTCCCTTTCTTTCTCCTTCCTTTCCCCTCTCTCTAAAAGTAAACAAAATCTTTTTAAAAATGGGGAAATCTCACTTCCTATCAAACCTTACATAAATTTTACTACTGGCATGAAAAACATCATTGTCCCACCTCACACATTCAATACTCTCATTACATCTTTTGCTTAGGCCTACAATCTGGTCACATTCAATGAGAAAAAGCAGTTTAATTGAGTGAAAGTCAAATTATCTGAAGGAGCCACTGGGACTGAGTTTAGAAGATACTAATAAAGGCTGAAGTAGTGCCTGAGTTTTCTTTACATAGTCTCAATTTTCTCAAACCTGAGAAATTTACAAACTAAAGATTAGTCTGAAAGAATTTACCAGTTCCCAAATACATTTGGGTCACACATTCTTTACAAATATTCTTTCAATTCAGTCCTGAATTTGCCTAGTTTTGACCCCATAAATGACTGGATTTAAACAATGAAGGAAAACTACACATAGATGGGCCAGGAATATGTGAATGTAGCAAGGAATATTTCTATCAAACCTGTGAGTCAGAAAGGAGGAAAATACTGGTGTGTAAAAAGCTAAGATGACACAGACATGTGAACCACGTGTACTAAGTGCTTTGATTTAGGCATCCCAGGAAAGAAGACAGAGAACAGCTTGTAGCATTTGGACATAGGAGAGGACAATAAAGGTTAAGTAAAAGATGAGGGAAGCAATGGTAAATAAGTCATAGATGATGCTGACTTCCTTGATTTATCAATAAATTTAAAATAGCTTCAATACTATAAGTGGAACCTAAGCAACAAAACAATCAAATGAGCTAAACAAAACCAAAGATTTGAAAATAAAGAACAAACAGATAGTGACTAGAGGGGAAGGGGATAACAGGGGACAGAAAGGGAAGAAACAAGCCAAGGAACACGAATAGAGGACTCATGGACATGACAATGGGGTAGGTATTGACCGTGAGAGCAGAAGCAGGGGAGAGCAATGGGAGAATAATTGGAACGAGTGTAATTGAACAACAATAAAAAAGGAAAAAAGATTTTGTTTTGACAGCAGATTTAAAAAATTAAAATGCAAATTCCAGAAAACTGGTGTGGAACTGTTATTTAGCAAATGGAGAAGAAAGAAAATGTCAGTAAGTTTTATAAAGGAGGTAAACTTGGATTGTAGAGGAGTTTAACAAAGAATAGACATATCTCTAGAAAATGAAGACAAAGAAGTATGTTGAGTTTGATAGAAAAAGTGAACTTTGGAGAGATGTTTTGTGTGAAGAGATCAGCAAAATGGTAAATATCATATGCTAGCCATTAATAATAGCAAATAAAACCATAGTGTCAGAGATAGAAAGGAAAATATCTAAAGAAAATTGTGAAATAAAATCAGAGGCCCAAAAGACTGAGAGTGGCTCATGATAAAGGTACATGAGAGACAAGGCTATGACATAGCTGATGCACGAATTTAGGATTCAGGATACATGGAAGAGAAACATTTAATTAAGATTAAGAGATTATGAGCAGAGATGACAAAAGGTTATGGAGATAACTTCCCTCATACTACAAATAGAGGAAAAAAGAATAAATTCTGAAAATAATTATTTCCAAATTAAAAATGTTCCAAAGACTAAGAAGTAATGTGATATGCATACATACACATATCTGAATGTAATTTGTGATGGACTTAGAGAAAATTAGCATTTTTGCAATTTCTCTTAAATCAGAATTTCAAGACAATAATAATTGTCTTGTAAAATATCAACAAATTAGTTATGCATTTATATACTTGTGTGTACACATATAATGTACACATAATATACATATATACTTATATATTCTTCTATAATGTACCTATAATATACATAATCTTTATATTGTGTTTGATATTTGTAGTACTTTAGTTACATCATTTCAGCTTCATGATATTTTATATGAGAGATATTAAAAGAAAAACCACATACATCTCTAATAAAAACATTGTTGTCAAAGGAAACAATAAAAAACAAAACAGAGTAATATAAATAATTATGCTGATAATACTAATGGCTAATAATTATTTTTGTATCTACTGTTACCAACATGCATGACACTGTACTGTAATACTCTAGAAACAATTACATAATTAAGCCATCATGGCTTATCTTTGAAAAAAATATATTATTAAATTAAAAATTTAATAATCTTTGAAAGTTATACATTAAAGACAGACTAGTACTAAACTCAAGTTTTCTTTAACTGATGAAATCCTATGAGGAAAAACAACAAAGGAAACAACTACAAAGTGAGCCTAAAAATAAGTTAGAAAGCAGAACAGGTGAAAGAAACTTCTCTAGGCTGTAAGTGGTTCTTTATTTATGTTTACACCATAGTTTGGTTAGAAAAACATAAATGTATTTGCAACAGACTCTATACAAAAATTTATAACGGATCTTTTTGTAGCTTGTCACCTTCTTTCCATGTACAAAATCAGTATTTAATCTATGACATAATTTTGGATGTTTACAATATTTATGCTGAAATCACAAGATATTATAATACAGTCCTTGTAACAAAAGATTGACTGATTTCTGATTGAGAACTGAAGAAAAGGAAAACAATAATGAAGGATGAAAAAGTGAAGGAACAATTACAGAAAGGCTTAGAGATTAAAAAAAAGGAGTGGGAAACATTAAAAAAATTCCTAAGAATAAGATAAGGTAGCTAATGTACACAAAAAATATGGCACATTCGATAAATCCTACTTTATATCTACTGAAAACTATGATAAAAATCACATATAGAAACTCATAAGTCATTGTTTGTCATACAAATTGAATAATAAAGCTTAAATTTTCATTCTCTGAACTCATTGGTATGCTTAAACAAGGGAGCCAAAATAAATAAACATTTATCTCAAGCAGATTTAAATTTACTTAATATAACAAGATATTTTTCTGTTTAAAATTTTCATCTCATACATATTAGGTTCTATTTCTTTTTAATTACATTTTTTAAATAATATTTTCTTCAGACGGTCATAGATCTGCTTAGTTCTGACCCCATATATGACAGGGTTGAGTGTTGGTGGCACTATAACATAAAGATTCGCCAGAAGTATGTGGATATAGCGGGGGACATTTCGGCCAAAGCGATGTGTCATGAAGGAAAAGAGGGCTGGGGTATAGAAGGCGAGAATTATACAAACATGGGAACCACATGTGCTGAGAGACTTGAGTCGAGCTTCACGGGAAGGGAGACGGAAAACAGCACAGAGTATCTGAACATAAGAAAGGGCAATGGCTATAATATCAAAAAATAGGATTGAAATAGCACCCAAGCCATAGATGATATTGACCTTGATGCTGGCACAAGACAGACGAGCAAGACCCATGTGTTCACAGTAGGTATGAGGAATGACTCGATTCCCACAGAAAGGCAATCGCAAAATGAGAAATACAAATGGAATAACAGTAATAAATGACCTCACTAACACACCAAGACCAATCACAGAAACCACCTTGTTGGTGAGGATGGTGCTGTATTGGAGTGGGTTGCAGATGGCCACATAACGGTCATAAGCCATTGCCAAGAGGACTGCTGACTCCATACAAGTGAAGATGTGGATGAAAAACATCTGGGTGAGGCAGGCATCAAAGATTATCTCCCTAAGACCAAACCAGAAAATCCCAAGCATCTTAGGAATGGTTGCTGTGGAGAGACCCAAGTCAATGGTAGCCAACATGGCCAGGAAGTAGAACATAGGCTGGTGTAGGCTGCTCTCAGTCTGGATCACAAACATAATAGTGAGGTTCCCTGTGAGTGCAATGAGGTACACAACGAAAAAGGGGAAACCAATCCAGATATGGAGTGTTTCCAGTCCTGGAATGCCCAGTAACAAGAAGGAGGAGGGGTGGAACTGGGTGTCATTGGGAGAGGGCATCCTGCTAGGTAGCGTGTAAGTCCATGTTTCTTACAAATGCATGTTTGCCAATCTGTAGGACACCAGGTAAAACAGCAGTGTTTTAAACCTAAAGAAAAGTAACAGCATACAATTATGAATATTCTCTCTCTTAGTTAATTTACACAATTAAAAACATAATACATAAAAGCAATGTGTAGGAGTAAATTATCAATGAAAAGGTTTAAAAGAGGTTATTCAGTACATTGTAATAAAAAATTCTACATAATATATTCATCTTTCCTGGCATCTTTTCTATCTTTTAGAAAAACGATCTCATCTGCAATGGTCAATTCATTGGGATTATCCTAAGATTTTGCCTTAATACTATTTTGCCTTCATTAATTACCTTCTCTCATCATCACCAACATAATTTACTTTGAATTTTGACATTCAAAGGGTTCCATAAAGAGTTTTTTTTATTGTTTCCATTTGGTTGGATAGTAACACTCAGGTGTTAACACACAAGATAGCTAGAAAGTGTTGATGAAAACACAGGTTCATTAAGATGTGTTCTCAAATACTAAAAATAAATCTAAAAAATGTGCCCTGGCCAGTGTGACTCAGTTGGTTGGAGCATCATCCCATAAACCAAAAATCTGTGGGTTCCATTTCCAATCAGGGCACATGTCTGGGTTGCAGGTTCTGCCCCAGGTTGGGGCACATATGAGAGGCAGCCAACTGATGCTTCTCTCTCACATCAATGTTTCTCTTCCTTTCTTTCTCCCTCCCTTCCCCACTTTCTAAAAATCAGTAAGCGTGTCTTCAGGTGAGGATAAAACAAAAAAATTAAAAGATTAAAATCAACTCAATCATTAATACTTATTCTTTATTATTACAAAATAAGAAGTAAATACAGTGAAAACAATATTGTCAACTACTGTTTGTTGAGATACTGGCTACTACTTTCAATGCTGCCAAAACCTAGGAAAATACCATCTGTAATGATTATAGACACAGATAGGCAAACATACTGAACTCTATTTTTATATATAGATCTGAACTTCAAAGACTTTAAATGACTTGCCAAATGCTTGAAATGCTTACAGTTAAAGAGCTATTAAAAGAAAGTAGAAAGTGGAGGAGATATAAGTAAATTGAAAAGAGAACAGAATAAGAAATAAGAAAAAGATAAGTCATGCCTCCCTTATGTCATATATACACATTCGCCCTCCTTTACACATAGTCATACATACACAATCTCTTTTAAGCTCTCACCTATCTGAATAAGGGATATCAGTATCTTTATTATGAGTCTGAGGCAATTGTGATCTTAATTGTTTGCAATGCATGGTAAATATTTTGAAGAAGAGACTAGATAGAAAGCATATTCTAAACAAAATGGATCACTTCTAATGTTATCTACATTGTTTTCTAAATAATTTCATGTATCTTACTTAGAGAATTTTTAAAAGGCATATTTTCAAAGTATTTAACCATTCATTATGTGTAAATGTTTTGTAGTAAAAAGTATCTTTTTATCATTTTGTGTCACTGGAGGATTCCAGAGGAGAAATGCTAATTATGATCACAATTTCAGTAAGACAATCATGGTATTATGAAGACATCGATACATGGGAAGCAAAACCAAGAAAAGTGTCCTGTCCATGATAAACAAGTAGTAAAAGGAAACTGCAAAGTAGATGAGGAAATAGGGAAGTCCTAGTAGTAAATGTAAACATTGGAAAGGAAAAGGATCTAGAGGAAAATAAGTGTTTGTGAGAAGCACTTTATGAAATGTCCAAAAGAATAGTCTTTCTAGTATAATGTTCAGACCTTGTAATGGAACAGTGAATACTCCAAAAAGGTGTGACATGAACAACATAAGGAGTGACAGTTGGATTCAATTACAGAAGCATAATTTTCTGTGCCTTGTCAGTGTAAGTTCCAATGGCAAGTTCTTTTAGTAAATAAAGATTTGTTCTCCTAAATAAGTCTCTGAAGATCACAAATGTAGGCAACAGTCTCTGAAAGTTAGAAAGACAATGTTTTCCTTTTTTTCTTCATACCTACACGCAATAGATTCTCAATAAAGAAGAAAATTACTCCACCTAATAGGTGCAGAGCTCATCATCAAAGGAGAGAATAAGCTACTTTCCATTTCTGTGAAACTTTTCTAGTTGTTCTTGTTGTTATTGTTCTTAGAGGGGAAATGGTATTATATTCTTTGGTCACAAATAAAATGATAGGGAATTATATCTGTCAACTTAGTTATATTCTGCAATGGGGCCTTGGTATTTTACTAAGTACAGAGACAGTGATATGAATAACTATAGAAATAGTTAGAAGACATGTAGAAAAACGAATTTTTATAGTTGTTTGTGTTACATCATTATTCAATGAACAGGCTAGATCAAAAATCTGAATATCATCCTCCTCAAACATTGAAGAAATACACCGATTCTACTTCTCCAGTATCTTTAAAATCAGTACATGTGTTTCATTCTAATAGAGCTATTTCAAGCGCTCACCATTCCCTGGGTTTGTTACAGCACAGTACTTGGCAGTGCTGAAAAGGAGTTCTGACATCCGACTTGAAACCAACTGCAAGACTTATTCATTCTGTGATAAAGGAAAGTAAATAGCAAGCATTTTTATTTACAAAATGCAGATAAGAAAGTTCTTATTTTTAAACAGGTAATTCATTTAAAACCCTTAGAAACTATTCCAAAAGTACTATGTTATCCATCATTCTTTAGATATTAGGAAATTGGTTTTTCTAAAGTACACAAAAAGAGGATTCAGGTAAAATCCAAATGTGTTTACTAGCATAATACGGACCTTTCTATATGTGGTCCTATTCTTTTGCTAAGTTTCAGCCTTCATCTTCTTTCCCTCAACTTTATCCCACATCTCTTCTCTTCCCTTCTTATGCTTCTTCTTTCCCTTCGTCCCTCACTGTAAAGTAAGGATACACTGTGAGCTGGGATATGGGGGAGACTCACCAGACCAAGCGTCAGAAACCCCATCTCTGACTTGTCTCCACCTTCCCAGTTTTAATGAGGGCACTGCTATTTGCCTAGGAGGAGCTTCCAATAGAAAAATGCCCCAGAGCCAGTTTTGTAAAGGACACAAGGTCTCTGATGACACCAGTGTCTCACCTGCCTCTGACTCAAAAAGAGAGAGACATAAGGAGCTCTGGCTTCTGAGGAAATAAAGGCAGAAAAGTTAGGCTTATGGTAGTAAGATGATGGAATAGGAGGTAGTGCTCCTCCTCCCACAGAAACACCAAGTGAATGAGCATTAATGTATGAAAATACCTTTGTGAGAGTTTCAGCATCCAGATGAAAGGTTACAGGGCCCTGGTGGAGCCCAGGAGAAAAGACCGATGGAAAGTGTATGAAGTAAAGTTTTACTCTACCCACATTACCCCTCTTCAACCTGAAACTGCTCTGCTCCAGAGAGATTCTCTCAGCCCGTGAGCTCTCCCATGGGGGAAGAGAGAGCAAGCGCAACCCCAGACACATGTCTTTGTGTGTTTGTGTGTGCACTCACATATACTCATATATGTATTCACACAAACACATGGTAAATTCTTATTATTCTCATTAGTGTCCTAAAAAGTCACTGTGAACAGTGAATTAGAAACTATGAAACCATTGCCCCTGGGAGAAATGCAAGAATTAGCTTTCTGTAACCTCTTGTCACAATTTTGTTAATCAATAAAAACACAATTATGTTTTATGTGTTGTGGGTGCAACTTCTTCTCGAGTCTCCCCTGGTGCCACGGATGAGAGTGAATCATGACCAAGATGTGATGTGATCTGCTTAGGGAGGAGAGGTGGACATTTTCCCTGCTGGGAAATGGCCCTGGGCTGGCGGCCAGTTTCTCAGGGGAAAATGGCCAGCAGCAGCCAGTTTCTCTGAGGAGAAAAAGGCCTGGAGCCCCCACCTCTAGGGCTTTTATTGGCTTCTAATACACAGGAATACAGGGCAGCAAGATCAAACAGTAGATAACATTTCAAGGAAATATGAGGGCTTCAGAGTCTGTCAGGAACAGAGTTTTAGGGTTTCCTGCTTGAACCCTTAACATACAAATGAAAGCACTTTTAGCAGAGCAGATTTCACAGGTTTATCAGGAAGTCTTTGTGATGCCAGATTTTCCCCCAGGACACTCTAGCAAAGCAAGGAGCTGCACCTCTTCCCAAAAGGTATTCAAGCTTAAGGGGATTAGAGCCAGGAAGTGCTTCTCCCAGAGAACATGGGGACTCAGGCTATGTTAAAGCTGGAGGGGGCTAGCGTCCATTGCTCTTTGTTGCAGCCCCGCCTCCCCTCCAGTCCTTCCATGAAGGCCTCCCAAGTAATCAAGTCTGGCTTAGGTTGCCCCTGGTTGTGAGGGGTCTTACCTGTCATTGACTTCTGACCAAGCTTTGGGGTGGGGAGAGGAAACTGAGGCAGCGTTTGCTACCAGAGACAAGCTTTGTCTCCTGCCATCGCATTCCAGAGGTCCTCCCTGGCCCTTAGCCACAAGGGGTGGAGGAACAATTCCTAAAACCAGGCAGAGCAGTCTGCAACAATGTGTGTTTCTCCTTAAAGACACCTCATTTATGCATAGTTCTTACAAATAATTAATTGCACAGTTTTTTAAACAACTAAAAGCCAAGAGCTCTGGAGTCCACTTGCATTGTATATGCTCATTCACCAACATCCTTACACAATAAGCCAGTCTCATCAGTGGCAAAAACCTGCTCTTCCACAGAATCCTTTTCCTGTACACTTAGCAGACATTTTAAAAATTCTTCTGTAGCCTCTTGACTAACAGAACCTGCTTCACCTGGACGTTTAGTGTTTTTTGTGCCTTGATGACTTTTAAAATGTGGTGCATTGCTTTTTCTGATTCTGGGTGATGGTGATATAACTGTAAATATCTTTGATCTTGCAACGGAGCTGTCCACTACATTTATAATCTTAGTTGTCATCTCATGAATCCACAAATTTAACCTCTTCTTCATCTTTTTCATCCCTTTACT
Source organism: Sturnira hondurensis (assembly GCF_014824575.4). Taxonomy (NCBI): domain Eukaryota; kingdom Metazoa; phylum Chordata; class Mammalia; order Chiroptera; family Phyllostomidae; genus Sturnira; species Sturnira hondurensis. Next base: position 2,894 of record NW_028080952.1, on the reverse strand, counting down.
ACACAGGGCAGATACTATTTCAGTATATTCTAGAGTGACTTTATGTGCAGATAGGCAAATTCCCTCTTCCTTTGTCTGAGTGTACCTTATTTTTGGTTCATTAACTTTGAATTTACAACCAACAGTGCTGTAATTCATACTTGAGAAAAGCTATATGACACAGGCATTTCTCCATAAAACACACCAAAACCTTCTTTCACTTAGGAACTCTAGAAAAGTACTAATTTATCCCAGTGCACTTCATAAATAAATAAAAATATTTAGTCTATGGCACTTCAGTGTTGTTCTTGGGAATATTTTAAACAGGGGAGTCATCCAAAAAAGCATAAAATAAGAAATACGTGACACTCAAAAGACTGCAAAAGATTTCATTTGTTTACAGCCAAAAATGAGAAGCCATGGTCTTGCCTTGTTCAAACTTCCTGTGAATCTGCTTGTCAAGCAACTGAAATTGTCCCCACCACTTGGCATATCTTCAAATTACTGTTAAATAGCAACAGGTATTTATTTTGGTTTATAAATAAATTTTAAGGAGTAGGGAAATTTGCAAATATGAAATCCTTATAAAATGGGGATTCACTCTATATATGAAATTTATAGGACATACATGAAACTACAATTAAATGTAAAAACAAAATGATATAATATCAAGTTCTATGATTTAAAAATTGGTAACATTGACATAAAAATATTTTAAAATTGTTCAGACAAGGCAAAGAATAACTCACAGAAACAGATAAAAATATGGTGGTTAGCAGAGTGAAGGAGTATGGAGGGGTAGAAAAGGTAAAGGGGGTCAAATATATGATGACAGGGACAATTTGACTATGCGTGGCTTATACATAATGCAACACACAGGTGAGGTATTATAGAATTGTACATTTCAAATGTATATAACTTTATTAAGCAATGTCACCCCCAAAATTTAATTAGAAAATTTGAACAATTCTTCAAATATCTCAAAGGAGCCGGAAATACATGTAAAAGCATATCAATTCTAGATTATTAAGAGGATTTCATGTTTAAACTTCTAAAATTTTTCACATTAAAATTTAGATACAATTAAATTTTCATCAAAATTCCATTTTATTTAATATAACTAAATATTTTTCTGTAAAGTTTATTCTGATGAATTGTGAAAAGAAGGTGTGTTACAACAGTTATAGAACATTTTTAATCTAATATTGCTTTTATTTAAATGTTTAAAATAATATAAATACACAAATCAAGGAATAATACTAAATGAAATATGAAAGTGATGTTAAGATTAATGTCAGTTTTTATTTATATTTTCTCATAATAAAAATAAAAAAGGTATTATTTAAAATGAAGGAACTAGACACTATCTTTTTTGATATATATATATATATATATATATATATATATATATATGATCTATTTAAGAACAAGCAATTCTTAAAAAGCAGGCTTCATAGATAGTCTAGAAACACTCAACTTCCCTCCCCTAAACTATTTAGATTCTTCTGATCTGCAGATGTTAATTCTAGGTAGGGCCTCCAGTCAAGATGGCAATATAGATAAATGTGGTACTTGAATCCTCCCATGAACACTTCAAAAGTATAATGACAGAAAACCATCATTCAGAATCATGTGAAATCAAGCTGAACAGAAGCCCTACAACTAAACCTATAAAGAAGAAGCTATATCAAGAGTGGATAGGAGGGATGGAGTGCAGAACAGGCTGGTCCCACACACACGTGTGATAGATAAAAATTGGTAGAGATATCTTGGCTGCAGAGATTTTCCCTGAGGAGAGAGGGGTACCAGTCCCATATTAGGACCCCTGGGCCAGGGTTCCAGTGCCAGGAAGAGAAGTCCCCATAACTTCTGGCTGTGAAAACCAGCAGGGATTGTGGATGAATGAGATAGAGGCTTTTGGAGACCCAGGCATTTCTCTTAATGAGCCCGTGCACAGACTTACTCAGAATCACTTGCTCTGAATTGTAGTGCTGAGAAACTAGAAAGGTGCCAAGAATGTGTGCGGAGGGACTGAAGGGTCTGGCATCAGGGTGAGAGCTGTAGGGGCAGCTTTATTCCAAACAGACGTACTGGCAGAGGCCATCTTTTCTTGGCTTAGCACTACTACCCACAGAGCCAGCAGACTGGTATTAGATGAGTCTTCATCCATGGGGCTAACACTCTTTGCCTCATCTGTTGATTCTCTGAGACCCCATCCCCCCCTACTTGGGGATCCACCCAAGCTGATTCCAATGGCTTTTCCCTATGAACAGATTATCTTGGTTCATGCTTGAGACTTTTCTAAAATCTCTCAAACAAGCCTAATCTGGCCTTGATATGCTGCGTACCTTTAGCTAAGTGGCCCCAGGCCTAGCGCTAGCAGCAGCCAGCCTTGGTTCAAGCTTGACTTCTCTTGGGCACCTCCAAATCCAGTACAAGTAACAGCAATCTACAGATCACTTTGTAGCTCATGCCATGTGGCTAGGTAGTGCCTAGACTTTGCCTGCATCTCTCAGAAGGCCCTAGAACCAGCATACCTGGTGGGCAACTTCAACCGCATCAATGCACCATTCAACCATCTGCACAAGTAACACACCCAGGAGGCAGACTCAGTGGGCCCCAGAGTCTCCCTGAAGTAAGTCCTGGTCTGTAGAGTGAGCTTTTGCACAGCTGATTCTCTATGGTAGTCAAAGCAAGTCTTTGCAGGCAATCAGCCTGGCATTAAATTCCTCCAATTGGTGTGCCAACTGCAATCAAGGTTACAATGGAGGGTGTAAATAGCCCTCACAGGGGGTGCACCTAGAGTGCCCAGCTTGGGTTAAAAGGGAGATTGTACTTCTGGACTCTACAGAAAACCTACTTTATAAGACCACTCTACCAAGCCCCAAATATGTAGCAGATCTACCTAACACAAA